>NW_028315374.1:0-12500 GCF_046866305.1 Octopus bimaculoides
TCTGCCTTAAAGCCTTGAAACTCTACTCTCCTCCGCGCCGCCGCGAACGGTACATCATTTGTACAATGTGGAGAATATACCGCCAGCATTGCCCAAACGACCTGAATATTAGTTTCAAGGTTCATCCAAGGTTGGGACCACGGGCCATACGTCCCCTACCCAATTCAGGATCACAATATATAGGTACACTGCGACATAAGTTTTTTCCACAAAAGGCCCTGCCCTGTGTAACATTGTCCCAAAACAGATAAAAGAGGAAAAGGACCCCATCACCTTTAAACGGAGTCTGGACAGATTTTTTCAAAGGATATCAGAGAAGCCACCCATACCTGGATACAACTCACTCAATAAGAACTCACTTCTTGAATGGACCATAAACAAAGCTTGACTTAAAAGGTATTTAGATAATCCTATCTGGAGGTGCTATTAAGATAGACATGACAGGTTCAATTTTTGGTTGTAACATCTAAGTTTATCTAAGTTTACACACACATATATATATATATATATATATATATATATATATATATATATATATATATATGTATGTGTGTGTTTAAATGTATGTATGTATACATATATGTATATGTATATATTTACTTCTAATGTAAGATAAAATTTTCAAAAACTTCCATCAAGTGGCCACCATATTAAAATACCTTTTAATGTGAAAATGATAAACGATTATAAATCAGAGAAAAGAAAAAAACATTCTACGCGAATATGCTGAGAAATAGACTGGGAACTCGTCAATCACCAATGCAATATACATCACTATTTATACACAGCGTGTTGAATCGAGAAAAGCAAGCTAACAGAATATTTGTTAAATGCGTTATCTATCGATCGATCGATTTCGGGATCAATCCAACGGATTTTTCCTTCTTCAGCAGAGAATACGATAAGAAATAAATGAAATACTTTGAAGCACCCATGGAAAAAAAAGCAGAAGCGAAGTCATGGGTACATATAAGTACCCCAGATATATCCAAATATAAATTCCGTAGAAAGCCTCAACACACGTGTAATCGGTCAGGAACCCCAACGTAGAGTGGTCACCAGTCCCGAAGGGAATTGTAATAAATTTACTTCTAATAGAGGATAACATTTTTCACGAAAAGTTTTCGAAAATTATATATATATATATATATATATATATATATATATATATATATATATATATATATATATATATATATATATATATATATATATATATATATATATATATATATATAAATACAGAAGACGAAGACAGGTGTATAAGCAACAAGCAGGTGTTTTAGCTTGACGCTCGGGAAGGTGAGGAAGTCTTTTACGTTTCGAGCCTACTCCGATCAGCAAGGAACACGAGGAAATAAAGAGAGAGAGAATAAACAAAATATTGCGGTCATGCTCGCAATATTGTCCACCAGGTGGCTAACGGGGCAACGCTGCATCCCCTATATACTATATATATGGCTAGGAGGTGGGGAAGGAAATTGCCCCATATTATGCTAGAAATAAGAGTCAAGTACACTAAATTTGGTTTTACAGAAAAGTGAAATACATTTGAAAATGAACCTTAAAGAAAATTCTCCAAAGATTGGCCCTACATATTGCTAGAAATAACAGCCAGGTACCTCGAATCTCCATTGTTGTTGCTTATCAGTTTATTGTCTTTTTATTCCCATCCTGAATGCAGATGGTGAAGTCCATGGAGACATGTTTCTCTTTCTCTCCATAGATGACACCTTCTTTGAGCTAGAAATAACAGGCATAGTACCCTCAGCTATGTCATAGCAATTTCGGATTATGTTTCACTTGGAAAAGAAAATCACTTTTGATTTCTTTGGTCTGCAGAATTTTCTGGATTCTTTCTTTCAGCGCGTGAATTGTTAAAACAAAAGATTATCGAGATGGATGTCAGCTAAATTGAAAGAAACGACGATATTACGGCAATAGAGTGAAATATTTCACACCTCCTTCTGTCCATGAATACATGGGGAGCAGAAAGTCCAACTATCAGAAACATGTATTCGTAAATATTGTTTTATCAACTGAAATTACAGAGATACAGACGGGACTGTAGGGTAAGAAGGTTACTTGCCAACCATATGATTCCGGGTTCGTTATCACTGCGTGGCGCCTTGACCAGGTGTCACCTATTATATCTTCTGGTCGAGCAAAGACTTGTGAGTGGAGTTGGTAGACGGAAACTGAAAGACACTTGTCGAACACCCTCCCCATATACATATATATATATATATATATATATATATATATATATATATATATGCATGTATGTATGTATGTATGTATATTGTATTGGTGTGTGTGTGTTTGCGCTTCACATTTACTCACCGCTTCACAACCAGTGTTTGTGTGTTTACGTCCCCTTTGCTTAGCCGTTTGGCAAAAGACGCCAGTTGAATGAATACCATGCATAAAATGTAAGAGAAAAAAAAGAAATACTTGGGTGATTCATTTCATTATATTTTATCAAAGCGGTGCTCCAGCTTGGCCGCAGACGAACGATGGAAACCAGTAAAAATGACAAAATTGAAATTAAATCAATTTTTTAAGAAATTAAAAAGAAAGCAATAAAATGGTTTTATACTTTATCATTCTTTATGTGAGATTTGGCTGCTGTTTCTAGCATGTGCAGCAGCAACAGTGGTTGTGTGACGATTGCAGAGAAGAGCGAAGTTCAAGAGTAAGAATCGGAAATGAAAAAAAGACGAAATGGTCAGATGTGAAACGAAAAACGAAGCAGCGAGGAGGAGAAATGTTTGATATTTATTGATAATGTATTAGAAACACTTCGATCTATTATTTACAGAAAATCATGATTGGAAATCTTCACAAACTGCGCAGAAAAAAAAGAAACAGATTTTATTGAACACAACCGGAAGTAAGAGTTTCAAGGGAAAATGGGATGCAATAAGAGTTATTACCCTTTCGCTTTCACTTTTGACACCTCCCATTACCACCACCACCACCACCACCTTGTATGATATGGTTAACCCCGCCCATCTTGCTTTCTTTATCACCTCACACCTTTCCTCCGCTAGTAAATATATTCATCGTTCTCAAGCACTCTCCCCCTCTTTCTCTCTCTCTCTCTCTTTCTGTCCCTTTCTCTTCCCCTCCCTCTCTCACCTCATTATTTATTACAGAATCCTCCTCTTACTTCCTCTCTTAATATCCCCGCTGTCAATCTTACTAAACACAAATAACATTTTGTCTTAATCTCTTTCTCTTTCTCCCTCTCTCTCTTCTTCACCACTCACTCTCTCTCCCTTACTATATATATATAATGTTATATCACTCCCCCTCTCTTATATTCTCTCTGATCCCAAGCTCTCTCGCCTACAAAACATATCCACCCACTTCTCCCTCTTTGTCTCCTTTATCTCAGAACCTCATTAAATATTCATTTTAATCACCCCCACCTCCCTTGCAATAGTGTTCACCTCATCCTCTCCCTCACTAACTATATATCTGTCTCTTATTTTCTCTCTCTCTCTCTCTCTCTCTCTCTCTCTCTCTCTCTCATTCTACCTCATACATTAATATATCCCTCCCCTTCCCAAGGGTTCTTCTCTCTCTCATGTTCTTTCTTTCTCTCTTTCTCTCCATCTCCTCCCTCCCCTCCTTATATCTTACCCTTTCCCTCTTCCTCTCCTTTTATTTCTAAGAAACTTTATTTTCTTACAAATAAATTATATTTTCAGATTAAAATTTCTCTCTCGCTAATTATTTTACCAGAAGTTAATTATTTAACTAATGATTAATTACATAATTACTGTGTAGTTCATAATGGAGGAAATTAAATAGTCGAGGCATTAACGGACAATTTAAGAATCGTCCTATACATGGTTTGACATCATGCTAGAAATAACCGCCCAATACACTCAAAGTTGCCTTGTTTTTCATACAAAATTGAAAGACAATTTAAGAATCATTTATTCAAAGAATCGTCCTATACATGGTTTGACATCATGCTAGAAATAACCGCCCAATACACTCAAAGTTGCCTTGTTTTTCATACAAAATTGAAAGACAATTTAAGAATCATTTATTCAAAGAATCGTCCTATACATGGTTTGACATCATTGCTAGAAATAACCGTCCAATACACTGAAAGTTGCCTTTTCGCGAATCTGGTCAGATTTCTTCCTCGAACGAGAAACCAAGTGAAGAATTGTCTATAAAACGTATTGGTGGTCTGGCATCTTGCTAGAAATAACAGCGCATTACGCTATACTTTATATTGTTTTCATGAAGGACACTTTAAGAAGCTTCTGGAGAAATATAGTCCAATTGGGGATCAAATATGATGCTAGAAATAACAGCTAAGTATGTTCAACTTTGGTCTTTTTCTTTCATATAAAAATGAAGGACACTTAGCAAATCTTCTCTCTCCCCCTCCTTCTTCTGTATTAATACATCATCCCACCCCTCTTCCTTTCTCTCATACATGATAGACTCCCTCTCTTATCACACACACATTATTCACTATCTTTCTCTCCTCCTCTCTCTCTGACACTGTTTAGCTCCGCCTCCCTCATCCCTTGTTCTCTCTCAACTCATACTCTCCCTCCTTCACAAAGCATATATCTCATACGTCATCTCTGTTTCCTTCTCTCCGCCTCCCTCACTATCTGCCTCTCTCTCTTCCTCTTTCCCCTCCTCTTATATCATACTATCCCTCTACCTCTTTTGCTCTCTCCGCCCTACGTCACACTCTCCCTCTCTTTCTACACCTATGTATTATTCTCTCTCTCTCTCTCCACCTCATTATATAATATTCTATCATTCTCTTACCTCACTCTTTCCCCTTTCCTGCTAAGCTTATATATTTCTACCCCCTTTCCCTCTCCTTCTATTTCTCTATGTCTGTCTTTCTCTCTCTCTCTGCTTTCTTCATTTCTCTATTTCACTCTCTCTCTTTCGCCCTGTCCCTTCCTATGTCTCTCTGCCTCCCTGTCTCCCTTTGCCTCTCTGTCTCTCTCTCTCTCTCTCTCTTTCTCCTTCTTTCCCTCTCCTTCTCTCTCTCTCTCTCTATTCCCTTATTATATATTAATGCTCCGCCTTTTTACTCTTTGTCTCTCATCTCATTCTCCTCGTCTCTTCTTAACAATTATTTCTCTAATCCCTCCATTAGCCTCCCCTCTCTCTCTCTCTCTCTCTCTCTCTCTCTCTCTCTCTCTCTCTCCCACTCTCCCTCTTTCATCTCATCATTTTTACAGAATTACGTCGCCTTTCACTCGTTCTTTCTTTCTTTCTTTTTTGTTTCCCTTTAATTTTTGTCTTTCTTTTTTCTTTCTTTTTTCATTCTTTTTTCTTTCTTTCTTCCTTCCTTTCTTTCTTTTCTTTACTTCTTTCTTTTTTTCTTTCCACCACTCTTTTTATTTTTCTTTCTTTCTTTCTTTCTTCCTTCGTTTCTTTCCTTCTTTCTTTTTTTCTTTCTTTCTTTCTTACTTTATTTCCTTCTTCCTTTCTTTCTTTCTTTCTACCTTTCTTTCCTTCTTTCTTTCTCTCTCTCTTTCTTTCTGTCTTTCTATTTTTCTTTCTTTCTTCCTTTCTTCCTTTCTTTCTTCCTTCCTTCTTTTCTTTGTTTCTTTCTTACTTTCTCTCTCTCTCTCTCTTTCTTTCTTTTTTCTTTCTCTCTTTCTTTCTTTCTTTCTTCCTTCGTTTCTTTCTTTCTTTCTTCCTTCGTTTCTTTCTTTCTTTCTTTCTTTCTTTTTCCCTTTGTTTCTTTCCTTCTGTCTTTCTTTCTTTCTTTCTTTCTTTCTTACTTTATTTCCTTCTTCCTTTCTTTCTTTCTACCTTTCTTTCCTTCTTTCTTTCTCTCTCTCTTTCTTTCTGTCTTTCTATTTTTCTTTCTATCTTCCTTTCTTTCTTTCTGTCCTTTCTTTCTTTCTTTCTTCCTTCCTTCTTTTCTTTCTTTCTTTCTTTCTTTCTGTCCTTTCTTTCTTTCTTTCTGTTCTTTCTCTCTCTCTTTCTTTCTTTCTTTTTTCTTTCTCTCTTTCTTTCTTTCTTCCTTCGTTTCTTTCTTTCTTTCTTTCTTTCTTTTTCACTTTGTTTCTTTCCTTCTTTCCTTCTTTTTTCTTTCTATCTATCTATCTATCTATCTATCTTTCTTTCTTACTTTATTTCCTTCTTCCTTTCTTTCTTTCTACCTTTCTTTCTTTCTCTCTTTCTTTCTCTCTCTCTTTCTTTCTGTCTTTCTATTTTTCTTTCTGTCTTCCTTTCTTCCTTTCTTTCTTTCTTTCTTTCTTTCTTCCTTCCTTCTTTTCTTTCTTTCTTTCTTTCTTTCTTTCTTTCTGTCCTTTCTTTCTTTCTGTTCTTTCTTTCTGTTCGTTCTCTCTCGCTTTCTTTCTTTCTTTTTTCTTTCTCGATTTCTTTCTTTCTTTCTTCCTTCGTTTCTTTCTTTCTTTCTTTTTCCCGTTGTTTCTTTCCTTCTTTCTTTCTTTTTTGCTTTCTATCTATCTATCTATCTATCTATCTATCTATCTATCTATCTATCTTTCTTTCTTACTTTATTTCCTTCTTCCTTCCTTTCTTTCTACCCTTCTTTCCTTCTTTCTTTCTGTCTTTCTATTTTTCTTTCTTTCTCTTTCTTTCTTCCTTCCTTCCTTCTTTTCTTTCTTACTTTCTTTCTTTCTTTCTTTCTTTCTTTCTTTCTTTCTTTCTTTCTTTTTTCTTTCTTTCTTTCTCTCTTTCTGTCCTTTCTTTCATTCTTTCTTTCTACCTTTCTTTTCTTTCTCTCTTTCTTTCTTTCTTTCTTCCTTCGTTTCTTTCTTTCTTTCTTTCTTTTTCCCTTTGTTTCTTTCCTTCTTTCTTTCTTTCTTTCTTTCTTTCTTTTTTAGTTTATTTCCTTCTTCCTTTCTTTCTTTCTACCTTTATTTCCTTCTTTCTTTCTTTCTATTTTTCTTGCTTTCTTTCTCTTTCTTTCTTCCTTTCTTTCTTTCTTCCTTTCTTCCTTCCTTCTTTTCTTTCTTTCTCTCTTACTTTCTCTTTCTTTCTTTATTTTTTTCTTTATCTCTTTCTTTCTTTCTTCCTTCGTTTCTTTCTTTCTTTCTTTCTTTCTTTCTGACTTTATTTCCTTCTTTCTTTCTCTCTTTCATTCTTTCTTTCTTTCTGTCTCTCTTTCTTTCTGTCTTTCTATTTTTCTTTCTTTCTTTCTTTCTTCCTTCCTTCTTTTCTTTTTTTCTTTCTTACTTTCTCTTTCTTTCTTTCTTTTTTCTTTATCTCTTTCTTTCTTTCTTCCTTTGTTTCTTTCCTTCTTTCTTTCTGTCTCTCTTTCTTTCTGTCTTTCTTTCTTTCTTTCTTTCTTTCTTTCTTCCTTCCTTCTTTTCTTTGTTTCTTTGTTTGTTTGTTTCTTTCTTTCTTTCTCTCTTTCTTTCTTTCTTTCTTTCTTTATTTCCTTCTTCCTTTCTATCTTTCTACCTTTCTTTCCTTCTTTCTTTCTGTCTCTCTTTCTTTTTGTCTTTCTATTTTTCTTTGTTTCTTTCTCTTTCTTCCTTTCTTTCTTTCTTTCTTTCTTCCTTCCTTCCTTCTTTTCTTTGTTTGTTTGTTTGTTTCTCTCTTTCTTTCTTTCTCCCTTTGTTTTTTTCCTTCTTTCTTTCTTTATTTCTTTCTATCTTTCTTTATTTCTTTATTTATTTATTTCCTTCTTCCTTTCTATCTTTCTACCTTTCTTTCCTTCTTTCTTTCTCTCTCTCTTTCTTTCTTTCTGTCTCTCTTTCTTTCTGTCTTTCTATTTTTCTTTCTTTCTTTCTTTCTTTCTTCCTTTCTTTCTTTCTTTCTTTCTTTCTTTCTTTCTTCCGCTCTTATTTCTTGCTAATACAGACTTAAGTTAATTTTTTCCTTCCTCTTCCCTTCTTTCATTCCTTCTTTTTCCCTTTTTCTTTCTTTCTTTTTCGCTTTCTATTTTCTCTTTCCTTCTTTTCTCTCTCTCTCTCTCTCTCTCTCTCTCTCTCTCTCTCTCTCTCTCTTTCTTTCCCTCAGTCTCTTTGTCTCCCTCGCAAAACCATTTCAACCTTTATAAAACAATCTGACCTCTCTATTGTCTCGCATCATTCGTGAAACACCAAGCAAACACCTTGAAATTTCTAAAGTTTTTCTTTATATAAAAGTAGGACACTTGACGAAGCGTCTATCAAATATATTGTCCTACAGGTGGTCGGGTAATATGCTGGAAATAACAGTTCAGTACATTATATTTCGCATTGTTTTTCATGAAAGATTAAAGGAGACATTGAGAAGCATCCGGAGGAATATTATCCAATTGGTGGTCCTACGTGATGCTAGAAATAACAGCCAAGTATATCAAAGTCTTCTGTTATCACTGATATAAAAATTATCACCTCAGCATATATTAATATATCAGCCCAAATCTAAGCCGAATACCCCTAACCTCTAAGCCACTTGCCTTCACCCAGGCGACCATGCAAGCTGTGTGTTGATTGCAGGCAAGTGAAAGGAAAAGGTAAGAATTGGAAATGTGAACAAGCGAAATAAAAAAACGAATCAGTGACGTGGAGTCGCAATCTGTACTAATTCCATTGATCAATGTTCGATATTTATCGATTATGTGTTATAAACACTATCTTATATTATTTTCACTCTTTCTAATAATAGGCATCATTCGCCGTCGCTCCGTCTCTTTCTCTCCCTCCACCCTCAGCACGATACTCTCTCAAGCGGTTTTCCATCCAGATGTCCTTACATCTGTTTCTCTCGTCAATAGCCGAACCGTTATTCCACCCGGCTCTTTGCCATTGTCGGCCGACTTGTGTGTGTGTGTGTGTGTGTGTGTGTGTGTGTGTGTGTGTGTGTGTGTGTGTCCATATATTGGGTTGGTGCATATTTATTGCGGCTTTTTTCACCAAATCATATTCGAACAAAAACAATAACATGTAACAAAATCATCTTTAAATGATTATTCCGGAGCATATTCACCATCTACTTCAATCACCGCTTCCCATTTGCTTGGCAAACGGTCAGGCTGTTATTTAAAAATGTTTTTGATAAATATTGTTATTGTTTTTGTTGAATAAAATTTGTTGAAAATAAGCCGCAGTAATTATGCACCAACCCAATATTTTATTTGACCCTGGGATGGTGTGATATCTTGAATTGAGCGTGACATGGATTAAAGTGAAGGAAGGTTGCACAATAGCATCTGGCTCACTCTCTCGTCCCTTCCTATGTGATTCCAGTGGAAGGATGAAGTTAAGAAAACTACGGACAGGTCGCAGTTCACCCTCCACAAAGGTTGCTGGTAAGACTTGCTGGTCCGTTGAGCCTGTCCAGTGTTTTCCTCAGCACAGGCCACCGGTGTATATCTTTAGGTAGACAAGCCCTAGCTCACCAATGGTGAAAAGCCGTTTGCTACACTTCCCATGGTGTAGCCAGCCTGTGGAAGCCGTGGCCCTGGGTGTGGATGTTGTTGCATAGACACAGCATTGATGAAGCACAGGTGAGAGGTGGGAGTCACGGGAGGACCAAAGCAGACGGACTACTTCAAGGAGCACTGCATATTCCCTTGACAGAGGTACTACCCAAAACAGATACACCTTGCACCCCAGGGGCAAAGAAGGCGTGAAGTATGCGGGTCCAGAGCCGTCTCTTTGCTTTCAGACCCAGCAGAATACCATTGCCCGACCTCTGGCTTAGACTTCCGGGAATGCATCGGACCGGACGGCCTCTGCCGGACACACCTTTACCCATCTCCTTCACCCATGCAACCGTCATCGTCGACAACGACGGAAGAACTAAAACCTGCCCCTGACTTGCTATTCTCATAAGATGAAAATACAAACATGCTAATCTCTCTCTCTCTCTCTTCTACCTCTCTCTCTCTCTCTCTCTCTCTCTCTCTCTCTCTCTCTCTGTCTCACTGTATTTGTCTCTGTCTGTCTCTCAACCCTGTCTCTCCTCTCACTCTTCCTGACTGTCTGTCTGTCTGGCTCTTTCTCTCTCTGTCCTTATCCGTCTCCCTCTCTCTCATTGTCCCCAACTCTCTCTTTCTCCTCCCTCTCTCTTTGTCTGTCTGTTTCAGTCTCAAGGAAGGAATTTAATTAACAATGGAAAGGGAGGTAATACTTCTTATTCTACAACAGTTATTGCCCTTAAAATCTTGAATTTACGTTTCGTCGTAAGAGAGACGATGTGTTTCTTTATTAGCCACACAGGGCTCAATACAGAGGGGACAAAAGACAAATGTAGAGTTTTTCTTTTCGAGGGAGACGAAAACAAAGTAGAAATAAAAACAAAAAAACAAAAGTGGGAACAACGATGAAAAAAAAACATCGCAAAAGGTTTGGGGTATTTACAAAAATACGAAATAATACAGAAAATTCCCAATAAATGGGGAGGTTATCCATGGAAAGAAAAACCTACGAAAAGACCACGGTAACCTCGGTCCTTAGTGTCACAGTTTGTTAAATAAAATTTCTTTTATTTATGCAAGAAACGTGAGTAACTCTCTGTTTACAAAATTTTAAACGTTTTATAGAATCATGGTCAAGGTGGCTTCGTCATTTATACGTGCCATTCTTGCTACATGTATCCATCTTTTTTCGAAACATTTGCTAGACAACACTTGCCTCTCTACTCTCACCTTCCTTTTCAAGTGATACTTGAAAAAGTTGATGAGAGATTGACCAGAGAGGAAAGTATTTGTCTCTAATCCTTTCAGACGCGTCCACCAGATGCATTCTTTGGCCATAGCCACAAGTACGATAAATACAGCTCTTCCTTCCCGTTTAAAGGAAGGAGGCGTGACGATATTGACGATAGACTCGGTTGATAAACCGACTCGTTCCACACGTGACAGCAGTCGTTCGACATAAGCCCACAGCTCCGAAATGGTTGGACACTGCACGAGTACGTGCAGAACGGTTTCGTCGCTCTGACCGCATCTCGGGCAGGTCGGCCCCGCATTTCGCGAGCCGTGTCTATAGAGCTTATCTCGAACGGGTAGCGCCTCTCGGTAGCACTGCCAGGCCAGGGATCTCTGGAAGTTGTCCATAGGTCCCGGCCCGAAAGTCGTCCTGAACAGGCGGGTCAGGTATTCTTCGTCGACGCCCAGGTTCGCCCCGAGATCGTCGTTGTACCTGCCCTCCACTAATCCCCTATAGAATGACTTCGTTGTGATGCAGCCGCTCAAGGTCGACCCGGGACGGCAAAGTTGTTGCAGAGCAACGCGATACTCACGGTGCCATTCGCCATTCCTCGGCCTCTTTTTGATCCACGACTGCAGCTCGGTCATGGAGACGAGCTGCGGGAAAGCGCGTCGCACAAAAGGCGACCACACCTGCTCACCGTCGTCTACGTAGAGCCGGAGATGTCGCAGTCTCAGCGCATGTCTGCGCATCATCAACCACGGCATGCCCAGCCCTCCTTTCAGCGGGTGTTGGCAACAAACGGATCGCCTCACCATCGGAACGCTTCCTTTCCACAAAAAGCGGAAGAGGATGCGCTCCATTTCGGTGATGGCGCGATCGGGACAAGGCACGACGGTCAGGCGGTATTCGATGACGGACGCGATGTACGCGTTCGCCACCTCCGCCCGACCTTTTAGGGACAGCTTCCTCTCGGACCATTGCCGGCAGAGAGTGGCCACCCTACTCGTTATCTCGTCCCAGTTCTTCTCCGTTTGCAGGTCCGGACCGAACCAGACTCCGAGCAACTTGACCGGACCGTCCGTCCAGCGTCCCACTACTGAGGCGCTGCCGGACGGTATGGGCTTGCTTCTCCAGGTGCCGAGCAGCAAACCCACCGACTTATCCCGGTTGATTTTCGCTCCCGTCACCGCTTCGTAGTCTTTCAGCGTCTCGTCGACAAGCTCGATGTGCTCGTGGCTAGACGCTATGACGGTGACGTCGTCCGCGTATGCCGACACGCTCGTCCCGCACCCCAGTTCTCACGGGATGCCCCTCAGCGTCGCCATCTTCCGCAGTAGTGGCTCGAGAGTCAATACGTACAGGAGCGGCAACAGGGGGCATCCCTGACGGACCGAACGTGCAATGTCGAAGAGTCCCGATAGACGTCCATTGACGCGAACAACCGAACGGATGCCTGTGTACAAGGCAGCCATCCAGCCGCGGAAAACGGGACCGAAGCCGGCCGCTTCGAGGACGGCCTCCAAGTATCGAGGGTCTACCCTATGGAAAGCTTTGGATTGATCCAAATTGATCAGGGCCCCACCCATGCCAGGTTCCTTAACTACTCTCTCTATGATGTAGCGCATCAGATGGAGGTTGTCATGGATGCTCCGGCCCGGCACGGCGCACGTCTGCTCCGTGCCGACCAGTTTCTCGATGACAAGCGCCAACCGCTTGGCTAACACCTTGGCCAAAATTTTCAAGTCTGCATTGAGCAGAGTGATGGGCCTAAAATTCTCTATGGCGTCCCCCTTGTTTGGATCTTTCTTCAGCAGCGTTACCGCTCCTCGGCTCCAAACCCGGAGATTTGTCCGTCGAGCAACCCGCCATCGCGTCCCT
>NW_028315374.1:17500-55000 GCF_046866305.1 Octopus bimaculoides
ACGCTGACGAAGGGAAATAACCCTGAAACCCGGGTCCGTTCGTGCTACAGATCACGATGAGAGGGATAACTTCCCTTGGCAAAACAAACAGGACACAGAAGTGTGTCGATAAGCCAGCTGGAGGAGATGTCCTCCTGGGGCTAAAAGCAACAGTAACATCCACCCCTAGGGGTCAGCCACGTTTACGTGGCAATATACTTCACTTTATCGTGCAGTTACTGTTAATACCTCATTTAGTGAATTAACATTATATATATATATATATATATATATATATATATATATATATATATATATAAACATAATTAAGGGGTCAGCAACAGTTTATATATATATATATATATATATATATATATATTCGTTTTATTTCATTTACTGATTGTTTTTTTTCAAATTGTTAATTTGCAAATATTATATTAATGTATTTTCACTTTATCAAAACATTCCACACAAAAATGAATGTATGGAAGGGATATATTCTAAATATAACTCAAAGAGGAGAAAAAGAAAGAAAGGAAGAAAAGAAAAAGAGGGAAAGAAAAGAAGGAAAGGGAAAAAAGGTATAGAAAGGAAGAATAAAGACTTTCTGTGATGACCAAACCACCCCTGTAAGATTTATTTGATTTATTTGTTTTTTATTGTTTTTCAAGGGGTCACCTTCCCTAAACTCATTCCAATATAATGGTAAAAGGAAAAAAAATGAAATGAATAAATGGTGAATAGGAAGGTGGATAACTATTCACACTCTCTTACCCTCTACACATCTGTCTGTCTGTCTGTCTGTCTGTCCATTCATTTATCTATCTATCAGCCTACCTACCTACCTACCTACCTACCTACCTACCTACCTATATTTCTATCTATCCATCTCCATTGTCTTGGAGCCTCGCCCCCAAAAAAACAAAAGCAATGTTCTCTTGTAAACAAACCCCCCAAAACAACTGTTTTATATAAATGAAGAAACTGTTTGTACATTCGCAAAATTGTATTTGACAAGTTCTAAAGAAGAATGAAAGCGTTAATAATAATGAAGAAATAAAAGGATTTTTTTCCCAAATTCTGACGACTTTTTTCTCAATATATACATATATATATATATATATATATATATATATATATATATATATATATTTGGCAGGAATGGCAACAAAAGAAAGAAAGAGACCTCGATATTATGGAAATAGAGGAATGCATCTGTAAAATATGTGACACTTATTCAGTAGCCATGATAAAACTCCGAGTTTCCGATGCCCGGCGGTGTTCCGCTCCGACCATCTCTTCAGTTATCTAGCCACCGGAGGTTCTATTCGAAAAACAACCGTTATGGGAGCAAAAACAAAGGGAAATAACGGTTGTTTTTCAAATAGAACCTCCGGTGGCTAGATAACTGAAGAGATGGTCGGAGCGGAACACCGCCGGGCATCGGAAACTCGGAGTTTTATCATGGCTACTGAATAAGTGTCACATATTTTTACATACACACACACACGCACACACACACACACATACACACACACACACACACACACACACACACACACACACACACACACATATATATATATATATATATATATATATATATATACATATATATATATATGCATATATTCATACATATATATACATACTTACATCTATACGTATATGTATAAGCATATGTGGGCACAGGACGTCAGGAAACATGTACAACAAAAAATACGAAGCACGAGTACATGGAACATGAACTATTCTTTCGAACAACGAAAGACACAAATGGACAACAAAACAAGTAACATAAATAACGACCCTTCATCAGTTGTTGGTTGTTTTTCCAGTCTCGTATTTCGAGCATTTAACAACACTATACAATTTCGATAAAACAGTTGCTCCCGCAAAGCAAATAAAATAAAATTTGGGATTTTATGGAGGGTCAAAATAGATAACACAAACATGACAGTGAAAAGAAACAGGAAGGGCTGCTGAGCCTAAACGAGTTTGTGGTAATGAACGCGTAAATCAAGAGTGGACAGGAGACAAGCAAGAACTCGTCTTCCTTGTTCCAACTACAACGGAGAGAAAGTAAGTAAAACACGCTAGGAGAAGAAAGATGGCCGATGGTCACGTGGGAGCCACGGGAGCAAAGGAGGAGAAGTGAGGGAGAGAGAGTGACAGTGTAATAGGAAAGAATAGTGAGAGAAGAGGATGGAGAAGCATGCAGGAGAGAAAGAGAGAGAAACAAAAGAGTAAAAAGATGGTGTTGAGTGCTCATCAGAATTAAGATAAGACTTGCTTGGAAGAGGATGTGTGGCGTTCAATAATATAATAATATAAATAATATATATATATATATATATATATATATATATATATATATATATGTAAGTATGTACATATATACATACATCTATATATATTTCATTTTCATTTTTCATTTTATCTAGCTTCAGCTCTTGAGCTGCGGCCATGCTGGGGCACCGCCATTTGGTGTTGCTACACAATTTTACTTCACGAATTTTACTTCAGGAATTGACATTTGGTGCATGAGAGAGTTTGATGCAGCTGCTCTCATCTGTGCCTCCTGCCGTGAAGTTGGTTCATGTGGGACACCTGACAGGAAGAGGTCCAGCCTTGTCTTGAAGACACCTACATCCACCGCATGCAGGTCTCTCAGGTCCTTCGGGAGGATATTGAAGAGCTGTGGACCTTTGAAGCCCAGGCTATTGCAGTATCTTGTCCTATATCTTGATGGCAAATTTGGAGTCCTTGGCACTATGCAATGGCGTCCAGTTCTTTTATTTGTGTAACTTTCGATGCCAAAGTTTGGGACAATACCTTCGAGGATCTTCCAGATGTATATTATGGCATATCTTTCTCGTCTACGCTCTAAGGAATAGAGTCTTAATCTCTTGCGTCTTTCCCAATAGCCTATATGCTGCATAGAGGCTATCTTCTTCGTGTAGCTTCGTTGGATTGCCTCAAGTTCTGAGATTAATTTGACACTGGTTGGTGACCATAGCTGAGAGCAATAGTCAAAGTGGCTTAGAACAAGTGTCTCCCAGAGCACCATCATGGTTTTCTGATCTCTTGTTCTAAAAGTCCTTAGAATCCATCCGGTCAGTCGCCTGCATTTCATTGACAATTTAGCAACATGAACATGAAAGGATGCATTATTACTCATGTAAATGCCCAGGTCTCGCACTGTCTCTGCCTCTGGGATTGCAGTCCCTCCAGGTCCAGTGTATTTAATGGGTTCTGCATTTAGTCTTGCATGCTGATAGCATAAGGCTTGAAACTTTTCAGCATTAAACTGCATGTTATTCTTTTCAGCCCATTTGTATATTTCATCCAGCTCACATTGCAGGTGCATAGTGTCTTCAGGGTTCTGTATTACCTGTGAGACTTTTGTGTCATCTGCATAACTTGTGACCGTGGCTCTCTGTGTGGCTGAGGGCATGTCTGAGAGGGCCATTATGAACAGTAATGGTCCCAAAACAGTGCCTTGCGGAACACCGCTCACTATTTGTGTGTCATTGGAGGTGGCCCCATTGGCTACTACCACCTGACTTCTATCCTTCAGAAAGTCATGAAGCCATTCTCCCAATTTTCCAACTATGCCGAGATCACGCAGTTTGTGACATATCATTCCATGATCGACTTTATCAAAGGCCTTTGCAAAGTCGAGATATATCACTTCCACATTTGAGTGGTTAAGTAGCTGTTTCAGCACCCAGTCATAGTGTTGTAAGAGCTGAGTCAGGCAGCTTCTTCCTGGTCGGAAACCATGTTGGGTGTCAGGCAGCAAGTCATTTTCTTCGAGGAAGGCGATTAGTTTTCTTCTGACTATTCGTTCCATGACCTTGCTGATGTGTGAGGTGAGAGAGATAGGTCTGTAGTTCTTGGCCTCCGCTCTGCTAGCCCCTTTATGAATAGGGCATATTTTCTCCTCCTTCAGTTTTCTTGGGAGTTTGCCAGATGCAAGGAAGCTCTGAAAGAGGGACTGCAGTGGTCTTGCTAGGACTCGTTTACATACCTTTAGAAGGATTTCTGGGAATCCATCAGGGCCAGTAGCTGAGTTTGGGTTCAATTCATCTATAGCCCTTATTACATCGTCTTCGTTTATATCGATGTAATCAATCATCATTGCCTCTGCTTTTATATCTGCAGTGGTAAAAAAGTCAGTTGGATTGCTGACTTGAAAGTGCCCTAGGGGTGGAGTGAAAACACTTTTGAATTGATCATTTAGTATTTCACTTATCCTTCTTGGGTTTCCTGTTAGTGCACCATCTTTTTCAAGGAGTGGCCCTATCCTGCAGTGCACTGAAGCTGTTTCTTTGGCAAACTTGTAGAAAGCTCTGGGGTTAGATTTCATATTGTCTATAGCCCAGGCTTCTTTGTCTGCTCTTTCTTTTTCGTGGGAGAGTTGCAGATTTTTTTCAATCTCCAGCAGTTGTATTTTCAGGCGGGACTTTTCAATGCTTTCAATTTGTTTGTTTATGCGATTTGAAACTTTTGTACGCCGTCTCATAAGAATTTTCCTCTCCCTGGGGATTTTGTTCTTGTGTACAGTGGCCTTTCTCTCCGGCACACATTTGTAGCATATGGCTTGCATAACAGACATGAATTGTTTAAGTTTCATGTCGATGTCCGGTGAGGAGAGACGTTTAGGCCAGTTTTGTTTGAGGATCTCTTTCTCAATTTGTTTCCAGTTTGCCTTATGGAAGTTCAAATTGGAAAGATTCTGAGAGTTTCTTGTAGGCTGCATGTCCATGGTTTCCTTTGGTCCGTACATGGTCAGCTCTACCCTGTTGTGATCCGAGAGTAGCGTCGGTGTCACTTTCACATTATGGATGAGATCCATATTATTTGTGAAGCAGAGATCCAGTATGTTACCTGCCCTGGTTGGTTGGAGTACTATTTGTTCCATGTACAAAGTGTTGGCGAGGTTCAGGAGGGAATTCACCTGCCCTTGTTCGTATCACGTCCTTCCTGGGAGAGAAAGGCCCTCGGGCCATCTGACATTGGGCAGATTGAAGTCCTCCATACGAAGTACACTTACGTGTTGTTCTAATGTGTCTAGAACTTCTATTTTTGTAAGGCAGTCTTCAAACTTGCCTACATGATTTGGAGCATCTGGAGGGCGATATGTAGCACATATAACTACATTGAGTTGTCTTATATGTACAATTAGCGTGTCACATACTGAATTTGAGTGTGACAAAAGGACCTGGGGTGTGAGGTCTTCGCGGATGTACATAGCAACTCCACCATGACTCCTTTCTTTTCTGACAGTCCGTAATACAACATACTGTGGTATGTGTATTTCTGCATTTCCTACATCTGGTTTCAGGTGGGTTTCCGTAAGTGCTATATATATATATATATATATATATATATATATATATATATATATATATATATATATATATATATATATATATATATATATATATATATATATATATATATATATATATATGTATATATATATATGCATATATATATATATGTGTGTGTGTGTGTGTGTGTATGTGTATATATAGATATATGCTTATATATATATTATTTATATTATATGATGGAACGCCACGCGTCCTCTTCTAAGTAGGTTATATATATATATATATATATATATATATATAGTTTAGGATAATCAATAAGTTGTCATAATAGTACTCGGAGTTTCAAATACCGTAGCTAAGAGCTACGATACATTCTCGTCACTTATTAATGGCAATAGACCCTATGAAAAACCGTTGATTATCCTAAACTATACATAGATAAATAATCCTCTATTTACCTAATATCCAGGTCTCATTCTTTTCTTCTCTCTTTTTACTATTATTAAACCCTTTGTGTCGTCCTGTTTTATCTTTTATGTTGTATGCGGTTTAATATAATTTTATGTAAGCCCCCGTGGCCAATAAAAGAATGCATTATTATTACTATTATTATTATTATTATTATTATTATTATTATTATTATTATTATTATTATCATTATTATTATTAATATTATTAAGGAGATGTACTTGCATAGCAAGTGCCTGATCTGAGGTCGTGTGCTGGAACGAAAATAATTGCAGCGTGGAAGGTGTTTATAAGCCATTTAAAATAACACACAAAAACCGTCAGATTCACTTCAACATTTAAATTTAATTTGTCAAAATATTTTCGTCGCTTTGAGACCGCGACCTGTTCAGCACAGAATTTTGTCAGTGAACAGGTCGCGGTCTCAAAGCGACGAAAATATTTTGACAAATTAAATTTAAATGTTGAAGTGAATCTAACGGTTTTTTTGTGTTATTTTAAATGGCTTATAAACACCTTCCACGCTGCAATTAATATTATTATTATATATCAACGTTCATATGTACCTGTATCTATAGTTATATTAATTTCTCTCTCTCTCTCTCTTTTTCTCTCTCTCTACTCACACACATATATGTAGATAGATAGATAGATAGATAGATAGATAGATAGATAGATAGACAGACAGACAGACAGAGCACTATAAAAACAAGTAATGTGTATGTTCATACGTTTCTTGTGCTCCTACATAAATAGCAGGTAATAACAAAAAGAACCAAAAAAGAAGAACAACAAACAAAAGAAAAAACAACAACGCGAGGACGTGGGACATGTAAACTGTTAGCAGACTCTTGGGGAAGGAAAGAAAGATGGTTTAACGTTTCGAGCAACGATCTTCTTCAGAAACAGAGGAAAGTCGAATAGAAAGGAAGACAGATGAAGAAAATCGCCAACGATTACATTTTGGAAAAAAAAAAAAAGAAATATTTGTATAGTTGATTATCCTAAACTATACATATTATTGTTTTTGTTGTTGTTGCTGCTGTTGTTATTATAATTAGCTATAGTTATTTCTATCTATATGTCTCTCTCTCAATGTTTCTCTCTCTCTACTCACACACGCATATATAGAAAGAGAGATAGTTAGGTAGGTGGGCAGATAGATAGATAAATAAATAGATAAATAGATAGATAGATAGAAAGATAGATAGATAGACAGACAGACAGAGAGACAGAAAGATAGATAGATAGACAGACAGACAGACAGACAGACAGACAGAAAGATAGATAGATAGACAGACAGAGAGACAGAAAGATAGATAGGTTTCTTTATTAGCCACACAGGGCTCAACACAGAGTGGACAAAATACAAATGTAGAGTTTTTCTTTTCGAGGGGGTCGAAAACAAAGCAGAAAAAAAAACAAAAGTGGGGACAACGATGAAAAAAAAACATCGCAAAACGTTTAGGGTATTTACAAAAAATACGAAATAATACAAAAATTTCCCAATAAATGGGGAGGTTATCCGTGGAAAGAAAAACCTACGAAAAGACCACGGTAACCTCGGTCTTTAGCGTTACAGTTTGTTAAATAAAATTTCTTTTATTTAAGCAAGAAACGTGAGTAACTCTCTGTTTACAAAATTTTAAAACGTTTTATAGAATCATGGTCAAGGTGGCTTCGTCATTTATACGTGCCATTCTTGCTACATGTATCCATCTTTTTTCGAAACATTTGCTAGACAACACTTGCCTCTCTACTCTCACCTTCCTTTTCAAGTGATACTTGAAAAAGTTGATGAGAGATTGACCAGAGAGGAAAGTATTTGTCTCTAATCCTTTCAGACGCGTCCACCAGATGCATTCTTTGGCCATAGCCACAAGTACGATAAATACAGCTCTTCCTTCCCGTTTAAAGGAAGGAGGCGTGACGATATTGACGATAGACTCGGTTGATAAACCGACTCGTCCCACACGCGACAGCAGTCGTTCGACATAAGCCCACAGCTCCGAAATGGTTGGACACTGCACGAGTGCGTGCAGAACGGTTTCATCGCTCTGACCGCATCTCGGGCAGGTCGGCCCCGCATTTCGCGAGCCGTGTCTATAGAGCTTATCCCGAACGGGTAGCGCCTCTCGGTAACACTGCCAGGCCAGGGATCTCTGGAAGTTGTCCATAGGTCCCGGCCCGAAAGTCGTCCTGAACAGGCGGGTCAGGTATTCCTCGTCGACGCCCAGGTTCGCCCCGAGATCGTCGTCGTACCTGCCCTCCACTAATCCCCTATAGAATGACTTCGTTGTGATGCAGCCGCTCAAGGTCGACCCAGGACGGCAAAGTTGTTGCAGAGCAACGCGACACTCACGGTGCCATTCGCCATTCCTCGGCCTCTTTTTGATCCACGACTGCAGCTCGGTCATGGAGACGAGCTGCGGGAAAGCGCGTCGCACAAACGGCGACCACACCTGCTCACCGTCGTCTACGTAGAGCCGGAGATGTCGCAGTCTCAGCGCATGTCTGCGCATCATCAACCACGGCATGCCCAGCCCTCCTTTCAGCGGGTGTTGGCAACAAACGGATCGCCTCACCATCGGAACGCTTCCTTTCCACAAAAAGCGGCAGAAGATGCGCTCCATTTTGGTGATGGCGCGATCGGGACAAGGCACGACGGTCAGGCGGTATTCGATGACGGACGCGATGTACGCGTTCGCCACCTCCGCCCGACCTTTTAGGGACAGCTTCCTCTCGGACCATTGCCGGCAGAGAGTGGCCACCCTACTCGTTATCTCGTCCCAGTTCTTCTCCGTTTGCAGGTCCGGACCGAACCAGACTCCGAGCAACTTGACCGGACCGTCCGTCCAGCGTCCCACTACTGAGGCGCTGCCGGACGGTATGGGCTTGCTTCTCCAGGTGCCGAGCAGCAAACCCACCGACTTATCCCGGTTGATTTTCGCTCCCGTCACCGCTTCGTAGTCTTTCAGCGTCTCGCCGACAAGCTCGATGTACTCGTGGCTAGACGCTATGACGGTGACGTCGTCCGCGTATGCCGACACGCTCGTCCCGCACCCCAGTTCTCGCGGGATGCCCCTCAGCGTCGCCAGCTTCCGCAGTAGTGGCTCGAGAGTCAATACGTACAGGAGCGGCGACAGGGGGCATCCCTGACGAACCGAACGTGCAATGTCGAAGGGTCCCGATAGACGTCCATTGACGCGAACAACCGAACGGATGCCTGTGTACAAGGCAGCCATCCCGCCGCGGAAAACGGGACCGAAGCCGGCCGCTTCGAGGACGGCCTCCAAGTATCGATGGTCTACCCTATCGAAAGCTTTGGATTGATCCAAATTGATCAGGGCCCCACCCATGCCAGGTTCCTTCACTACCCTCTCTATGATGTAGCGCATCAGATGGAGGTTGTCATGGATGCTCCGGCCCGGCACGGCGCACGTCTGCTCCGTGCCGACCAGTTTCTCGATGACAAGCGCCAACCGCTTGGCTAACACCTTGGCCAAAATTTTCATGTCTGCATTGAGCAGAGTGATGGGCCTAAAGTTATCTATGGCGTCCCCCTTGTTTGGATCTTTCTTCAGCAGCGTTACCGCTCCTCGGCTCACAAAATCGGGAATGCTCCCGTTCTGCTGCCAGTTGCAGTACACGGCCGCCAAGACTTCTCCAAACAAGTCTGGCATACAGTTGTAAAGCTCGTAGGGCAGACCATCCAAACCCGGAGATTTGTCCGTCGAGCAACCCGCCATCGCGTCCCTCACCTCCTCCGCCGTGATGACCCCTTCGCAGCACTCCGCCTCTCTTGCCGAGAGTCGTGGCAAGCTGTGCAGGTAGGCACTAAAGTCCACCCTTCCTTCTCGCTCGCCACTCCTCCCGAACAGTCGGACAAAATGCCGCTGAAACGCCTCGCACATCTTGCTCGACTCGAGCAATTCGCGCCCCTGTTCGTCTACCAGAGACCGGATGGTGGCTCTGTTACCCCGCTGCGCCTCCGCCACCCGGGCCTCTCGTGCGGCTCCAACACCTTCATACCTCAGAGCACGCATCCTTGCCCTGACAGCACACCCTTCGTGTTTAGCTTTGAAGTGTTGGTCGAGGGCCAACCTCGCCGCTAAAACGTCGGATGCGATGCCACTTCGCAATGCCTCTTCTAACTTTATCACTAGCTCCCCCTCTACTCTGTTCCTCTCTACAGCTAGTGCCCTGCTATACCTTATTGCTTCCGCCCTTACTGCTCTCTTGAGGGCAAACCACCATTTGTTGTTGACGATGGCTCCCGTCAAAGCCCTCTTTACTAACGTGCTAATCCGGTCTCTGAAAACCTGTCTCGACGGGAAAGACGCGTTTAGTTTCCAGTAACCGGGACCCTGCCTATGTGCCTTATCTAAGTCTAGCGTACACGTCACAAGTTTGTGATCCGTGTAGCTGACTATGTGGAACTGTGGACATCCTAAACTATCTCTATCTCTTGTCCTACACACTATCCTATCTAGATACGATCTCGACGACCCAATGCGGTTGCTCCAAGTCCACGTTGGCACATTTGGGTGGTCGAGTCGGTACCTGTCAGACAACTGGAAGCGTCTGAGCAGGTCTATGAGGCCTTTGCATCCCCTTCTAGTTTTGTCACTCCCCACGTAGTCTAGATGCGTGTCCAAGGTAGCATTCCAAAAGTAAGGGACGAGACGTTCCCAGGAATACTTCTAGACGTCGAAAGAAGTCTGACCGACCTGTTAAAGGAGGCACATAAACTGCCAGCAACCGAAAAGCGCCTCCATCGCTGCTGTCCACATCTAGGACAACCAGTCTACCCTCCGGGTCCGTAAATATCGTCTTTACTTGGAGATCCAGACACTTGCGAAAAAGAACCGCCGTGCCACTACCGCCCATCCTCGGCAGACAGGGAGAAAAATAAATGTTAAACTGTCCGCCAAACATGGACTTTAGGGCCCGCGGTTCATGCAGTCTGGTCTCACTAATGGCTATGATATCCAAATTGTGTGACTTGATGTCATTTAAGAGGTACCCTTGTTTCCAAGGGGACCCTAAGCCACGCACATTCACACAACCAATCTTCACCATGATTCTATTTATACGTGTGCTTTAAAGCACAAAACAAAAGAACAAAAAGTTACTTACCATTAGAAAGTTTTGTTTCCTCCTTGGATTTTTCACCAAGGAGGCTATTGTACAATTTCTTGCACAAATATTTCTGGAATCCCCCTACCGAGTTGGGGTAGAGGGATTTTATTGTGTTGTGTAATGCTGGTGTTACATGAATAATTTTAATGTGTTTTGGCGGCGTTGTACGTGGGTGGTTGTTGGTTTTGATATCGTTATTTGTGATGTTTGTTTTAGAGTTGATCTAATTCATCAACTCTGTGTTTGTACTGTCTATTGCTGTTAGCATTGTTTTTTTTATATTACTATTGGTGTTAGTAGTATTTTCGGGAGATGTGAATCTCCCTGCTTTGTTTGTGTTTGCATTTTGTTTTGTTTTCTTCTTACTGCGCTTCCTCTTTCCTTTCGTAGCTATTTTCCACTCCTCCCCACTCTCTTCATCGGATGATGGGAGATCTGAGGAGTCAGAAAGAGGTAACGGCAAATTTTGTGCGTCTGTGTGTGTTTCTGTGAATGTTTGTGTTGCTGTTTTTATTGATGTTGGCTGCTTGTTATTTATGTGTGGTGTATGTGATATGGGGGAGGGAGAGGCAGTCTTGGAATTTTCTTTTTTTTCTTCTGTTTTTGCAGTTTCTGTTGTCTTTTCTGTTGTGGTTATTGCTGATATTTCTGTTGTTGTTTTTTGTGTTGCTGGTGGTGTTGGTAGTAAGGTTTTTCTGCTGGGGGTATTTGGTAGTTGCTTCTGTTGTTGTTGTTGTTGTTGTTGTTGTTGTTGTTGTTGTTTTTGTTTAGCGGCCAGAGGGCAGTCCTTTTTCAGATGTGCTTCGCTGTTGCATAGGTAACAGCGAGGTCGCCTGCCCTCTACCACCACATACAGCTTGTGGTCCTCTGCCAATCTAATGTTTGGAGGAATTTTCTGTGAAGCCTCCTCCGTGATGTGGAGAAGGATTTCCAGATTTTTCCCTCCCCAGTTCTTTTCCTCTCCGACCGTAATCTCCAAAATATTTGCCTCCTCCATTTCCAGGCACACGGCCGATATCAGCCTTTGGGTGTCCACCTCCGATGGCACATTTTTTATCATAACTTTGGTCACTCTCTGTCCTAGATAACTCGGTATCATTACCAAGTCATCTGTGCGGAGAGAGAGTGTCGAAACTTGTTTAGCTAAATTTTCATCCAGAAATCTCACTTGCACCGTTCCAAATTTCCTTCCCCAGGTGACATGATTCTGATAAGGCCAAATTTTTCTAAGACAAACTTCAATTTTATCTGTGCTAACATTTTCTACACGTCTGGTTTTTGTGTTTACCAGTTTATAAATGATGCACTTTTTGTTTTTCATTTCTATAATATCTTTTGGTATGTTTATTCTGACATCATCTCCTTCTTTCGTAAGAAGGGATTTTGTGTCTTTTATTTGTTTTTGTGTGAATGTCACTATTGTTCTTTTTTCCTTTAGAGCATTTGCGAAATTTGTTTTTGTTGTGCTGGCGGACATGTTCTTCTGGATATTTTTGTTTATGTTGGTGTATGTACTGCCTGGTTCAAAGGTGGTGGTAGTGGCAGCAGAGTTTGTTGAACAGGTGATGGTGTCATTGCTGACGGCCGATAACTTTACTTCCTTGTTGTTGCTGTTGTTGTTGTTGTTGTTGTCGTTGGTGGTGGTGATGATGGCGTCAGCAGCAATGGTGCTTACGTCAGAGACATTTGTGACGGTTTTTACGCATGGTTTTGTAACCTTGGTTACAGTTTTGTTTTTGTTGTTGGTGTTGGTGGTGGTGGTGGTGGTGGTGAGAGGGCTGTTAGTAGCTGTACTCACAGTCTTTGTGACGTTTACAGCAACTGCGTTCCTGTCACTGCATGAGCACGCGCTATTCTGTTCTTTTTTCTCTTCTGGCATCTGAAGCCTCGGGAAATGCTTGTCAAAAGAACAAGACAAGCGTTCCAAAATTATGTTTCTCGACATTTTTCAAATGTCAAGAAGGAAATTTTTGTATTTTGCTAGGGCCGAAACTGCCCCTGGGGGTCAATTCCTGCCCTTGAAAATACACACAAATGAATCCTAGGTGCTTCGCAACAAAATTATTTAAAAATTCCAACAAAATGTGGACAGTAAAAGGTCAAATAAACGTTTACCTTCGCAGCCGATGTGACAGCACGTCCGTAAGAAGAGATAGATAGATAGATAGATAGATAGATAGATAGATTGATAGATAGATAGATAGATAGATAGACAGACAGACAGACAGACAGAAAGATAGATAGGTTTCTTTATTAGCCACACAGGGCTCAACACAGAGGGGACAAAATACAAATGTAGAGTTTTTCTTTTCGAGGGGGTCGAAAACAAAGCAGAAAAAAAAACAAAAGTGGGGACAACGATGAAAAAAAACATCGCAAAACGTTTAGGGTATTTACAAAAAATACGAAATAATACAAAAAATTCCCAATAAATGGGGAGGTTATCCGTGGAAAGAAAAACCTACGAAAAGACCACGGTAACCTCGGTCTTTAGCGTTACAGTTTGTTAAATAAAATTTCTTTTATTTAAGCAAGAAACGTGAGTAACTCTCTGTTTACAAAATTTTAAAACGTTTTATAGAATCATGGTCAAGGTGGCTTCGTCATTTATACGTGCCATTCTTGCTACATGTATCCATCTTTTTTCGAAACATTTGCTAGAAAACACTTGCCTCTCTACTCTCACCTTCCTTTTCAAGTGATACTTGAAAAAGTTGATGAGAGATTGACCAGAGAGGAAAGTATTTGTCTCTAATCCTTTCAGACGCGTCCACCAGATGCATTCTTTGGCCATAGCCACAAGTACGATAAATACAGCTCTTCCTTCCCGTTTAAAGGAAGGAGGCGTGACGATATTGACGATAGACTCGGTTGATAAACCGACTCGTCCCACACGCGACAGCAGTCGTTCGACATAAGCCCACAGCTCCGAAATGGTTGGACACTGCACGAGTGCGTGCAGAACGGTTTCATCGCTCTGACCGCATCTCGGGCAGGTCGGCCCCGCATTTCGCGAGCCGTGTCTATAGAGCTTATCCCGAACGGGTAGCGCCTCTCGGTAACACTGCCAGGCCAGGGATCTCTGGAAGTTGTCCATAGGTCCCGGCCCGAAAGTCGTCCTGAACAGGCGGGTCAGGTATTCCTCGTCGACGCCCAGGTTCGCCCCGAGATCGTCGTCGTACCTGCCCTCCACTAATCCCCTATAGAATGACTTCGTTGTGATGCAGCCGCTCAAGGTCGACCCAGGACGGCAAAGTTGTTGCAGAGCAACGCGACACTCACGGTGCCATTCGCCATTCCTCGGCCTCTTTTTGATCCACGACTGCAGCTCGGTCATGGAGACGAGCTGCGGGAAAGCGCGTCGCACAAACGGCGACCACACCTGCTCACCGTCGTCTACGTAGAGCCGGAGATGTCGCAGTCTCAGCGCATGTCTGCGCATCATCAACCACGGCATGCCCAGCCCTCCTTTCAGCGGGTGTTGGCAACAAACGGATCGCCTCACCATTGGAACGCTTCCTTTCCACAAAAAGCGGAAGAGGATGCGCTCCATTTCGGTGATGGCGCGATCGGGACAAGGCACGACGGTCAGGCGGTATTCGATGACGGACGCGATGTACGCGTTCGCCACCTCCGCCCGACCTTTTAGGGACAGCTTCCTCTCGGACCATTGCCGGCAGAGAGTGGCCACCCTACTCGTTATCTCGTCCCAGTTCTTCTCCGTTTGCAGGTCCGGACCGAACCAGACTCCGAGCAACTTGACCGGACCGTCCGTCCAGCGTCCCACTACTGAGGCGCTGCCGGACGGTATGGGCTTGCTTCTCCAGGTGCCGAGCAGCAAACCCACCGACTTATCCCGATTGATTTTCGCTCCCGTCACCGCTTCGTAGTCTTTCAGCGTCTCGTCGACAAGCTCGATGTGCTCGTGGCTAGACGCTATGACGGTGACGTCGTCCGCGTATGCCGACACGCTCGTCCCGCACCCCAGTTCTCGCGGGATGCCCCTCAGCGTCGCCAGCTTCCGCAGTAGTGGCTTGAGAGTCAATACGTACAGGAGCGGCGACAGGGGGCATCCCTGACGAACCGAACGTGCAATGTCGAAGGGTCCCGATAGACGTCCATTGACGCGAACAACCGAACGGATGCCTGTGTACAAGGCAGCCATCCAGCCGCGGAAAACGGGACCGAAGCCGGCCGCTTCGAGGACGGCTTCCAAGTATCGATGGTCTACCCTATCGAAAGCTTTGGATTGATCCAAATTGATCAGGGCCCCACCCATGCCAGGTTCCTTAACTACCCTCTCTATGATGTAGCGCATCAGATGGAGGTTGTCATGGATGCTCCGGCCCGGCACGGCGCACGTCTGCTCCGTGCCGACCAGTTTCTCGATGACAAGCGCCAACCGCTTGGCTAACACCTTGGCCAAAATTTTCATGTCTGCATTGAGCAGAGTGATGGGCCTAAAGTTATCTATGGCGTCCCCCTTGTTTGGATCTTTCTTCAGCAGCGTTACCGCTCCTCGGCTCACAAAACCGGGAATGCTCCCGTTCTGCTGCCAGTTGCAGTACACAGCCGCCAAGACTTCTCCAAACAAGTCTGGCATACAGTTGTAAAGCTCGTAGGGCAGACCATCCAAACCCGGAGATTTGTCCGTCGAGCAACCCGCCATCGCGTCCCTCACCTCCTCCGCCGTGATGACCCCTTCGCAGCATTCCGCCTCTCTTGCCGAGAGTCGTGGCAAGCTGTGCAGGTAGGCACTAAAGTCCACCCTGCCTTCTCGCTCGCTACTCCTCCCGAACAGTCGGGCAAAATGCCGCTGAAACATCTTGCTCGGCTCGAGCAATTCGCGCCCCTGTTCGTCTACCAGAGACCGGATGGTGGCTCTGTTACCCCGCTGCGCCTCCGCCACCCGGGCCTCTCGTGCGGCTCCAACACCTTCATTCCTCAGAGCACGCATCCTTGCCCTGACAGCACACCCTTCGTGTTTAGCATTGAAGTGTTGATCGAGGGCCAACCTCGCCGCTAAAACGTCGGATGCGATGCCACTTCGCAATGCCTCTTCTAACTTTATCACTAGCTCCCCCTCTACTCTGTTCCTCTCTACAGCTAGTGCCCTGCTATACCTTATTGCTTCCGCCCTTATTGCTCTCTTGAGGGCAAACCACCATTTGTTGTTGACGATGGCTCCCGTCAAAGCCCTCTTTACTAACGTGCTAATCCGGTCTCTGAAAACCTGTCTCGACGGGAAAGACGCGTTTAGTTTCCAGTAACCGGGACCCTGCCTATGTGCCTTATCTAAGTCTAGCGTACACGTCACAAGTTTGTGATCCGTGTAGCTGACTATGTGGAACTGTGGACATCCTAAACTATCTCTATCTCTTGTCCTACACACTATCCTATCTAGATACGATCTCGACGACCCAATGCGGTTGCTCCAAGTCCACGTTGGCACATTTAGGTGGTCGAGTCGGTACCTGTCAGACAACTGGAAGCGTCTGAGCAGGTCTATGAGGCCTTTGCATCCCCTTCTAGTTTTTTCACTCCCCACGTAGTCTAGATGCGTGTCCAAGGTAGCATTCCAATCCCCCACTAAAAGTAAGGGACGAGACGTTCTCAGGAATACTTCTAGATGTCGAAAGAAGTCCGACCGACCTGTTAAAGGAGGCACATAAACTGCCAGCAACCGAAAAGCGCCTCCATCGCTGCTGTCCACATCTAGGACAACCAGTCTACCCTCCGGGTCCGTAAATATCGTCTTTACTTGGAGATCCAGACACTTGCGAAAAAGAACCGCCGTGCCACTACCGCCCATCCTCGGCAGACAGGGAGAAAAATAAATGTTAAACTGTCCGCCAAACATGGACTTTAGGGCCCGCGGTTCATGGAGTCTGGTCTCACTAATGGCTATGATATCCAAATTGTGTGACTTGATGTCATTTAAGAGGTACCCTTGTTTCCAAGGCGACCCCAAGCCACGCACATTTACACAACCAATCTTCACCATGATTCTATCAAAATTTGTGTTTTACACACGAAAGGAGAGAGAGAGAGAGAGAGAGTTACTTACTGTCCGAAAGTTCTTGGCTTTTGGCCTCACAACCTTCTCTCAGAAGGTTTTTGTATAGTTTTTTTGATGAATATTTCTGGAATCTCCCTACTGTATCCGGGTAGAGAGATTTCAGTGTATCGTATGTGCTCCGTGTTACGGGTATGATTTTGATGTGTTGTGGTGGTGTTGTGCGTGGGTGATTGCTTGTTTTCGTGTCATTATCTGTTATGTTAGTGTTCGACCTAATGAATTTCATTAGGTCTGGATTGTTTGTGTTTATCCCTGTCAAACTTGTTGTGGGGTTCTGTGTTGGTGCGTTTGTGTTGGTGTTTTTGTTTTCTGTGGATGTGTTGGTTTCGGGGCTGGTAAACCTCCCCGCTTTGTTTGTTTGTTTTTCCGTTCTTTTTTCCCCCCTTTTTCTTCTTTCCCCCGTGGCCACTTGCCAAGCCTCTGTGTCATCTTCATCTGACATGTCGGAGGAATCGGAGGGTGGGAGGGGAAGGGTGTTGGGGTCTATTTTTGTGTGGGTTGATTTTGTTGTTGGTGGTGTTGGTGCTGTTTCGTGACAGTTGGGATGTGGTGTTTTGGTTTTTGGGGGTGGGGTGGGAGTCTTTTTCGTGTTCCCTTCTTGTGGGGTTGTTGTTGTTGTTGGTGTTGGTGGTGGTGATGGTGCTGATTCTGTTCTTGGTGGTACTGGTGGTGTTTTTGTTTGGTTCGGCTGTGTTGCTGGCTGCTGGCGTTTTTCCATTTCGTTGTACAACTGCTTGACCAGTTGTGCATATGGCGGTGTAGGCAGTAATGCTGTTTTTTTCTTGTGCTTTTCTTGTGGTGGTTGTTGTTGTTGTTGTTTTTGTTGTTGTTGTTGTTTTTCTTTGTATTGTTGCCGTTGTTGTTGCCTTTTCTTCTGGGCTACTGGGCATGTTTTTTGAAGGTGAGTTTTGCTACTACAAACGTAGCAAACTGGCCTTCTGCCTTCGACGAAAACATGAAAAATTGAATCCTCAGTTAATTGGATTCTATGTGGAATTTTTTCCCAGTTTGCTGGATCAATTTGTACCAGGAGTTGAAATTCCTGGCCAATCCAGTTTTGATTGCAAACGGCAGATGCTTCTAGTATGTTTCTCTCCTCCTCTATACCTAGACATATGGCAGATACTAGCCATTCTTCCTCAATTTCAGGAGGCACATTCGAAATTTTTATTTTCGTAACCCTACGACCAAGGTACGTAGGGATCATGAGCAGGTTCTCATGCTGTAATGACTTAGTGGAGAGGTCCTTCGCTCGCTGCTCGCTGTCTAGTCTTACTTCTATCGTTCCGAATTTCAAACCTCTCGTTATGTAAGTCTTGTAAGACCAAATCGGCTTTAAGCATCTCTCAACATTTTCTTGGGTGAATTTTTCCACTGTCTTTGTCTTTAAATTAATGGTTCTGTAGATGATAGTTTTTTTTTCGATGTTTATCTTAAAGTCCGCGGGCGTTTGAAGATGGACTGTAACGTCCTTTTTACTTAGCATGCTTTTGCATGCAAGTGATTTCTCTTTCGATATATTCAAAATTCTTTTCCTAGGCTTCAAAGCCTCGGCAAAGTTCGTGTTTGTTGTGGTGGTGGTGGCGGTAGTGGTGGTATCAGTGGTGAGGGCAGTGGTTTTGTTAGCAAGGACATTTGTGTCCTTGTTGTTGTTGCTGCTGCTGCTGTTGTTGTTGTTGTTGTTGTTGTCACTGGTTACGTTGGCAGGCAAGACTGCTGTAGCAGCAGAGTCTTTCTTTTTCTCCATTCTCTCCTTTAACTGTGAGGAAGGAAGACTAGGAAATTCTTTTTCGAACGAAACACTGCAGACTGCAGCGTTCGTTTCACAAAAATTTTCATGGCTACAAGACGCCATCGTCTCAAAAAAAATGGCTAGAAAGCCGAAATTGGTTTTTATATCCTGGAAATGTGCCACACAGGGCAGATTTCCGTCGCAAAAAACTTGCACCAGAGAGCCTACAAGTTGTTATACAACTTTCTATATAAAATAAACTTTACAAACAAACTTTTTAAAACATGAAAAAGGCAAAAACTTACGGAGCCGACACGTCTACCGTCTGTCCATATAGATAGATAGATAGATAGATAGATAGATAGATAGATAGATAGATAGATGGATAGATAGACAGACAGACAGAGAGACAGAAAGATAGATAGATAGATAGATAGATAGATAGATAGATAGATAGATAGATAGATAGATAGATGGATAGATAGATAGATAGATAGATAGATAAATAGATAGATAGATAAATAGATAGATAGATAGAAAGATAGATAGATAGACAGACAGACAGAGAGACAGAAAGATAGATAGATAGATAGATAGATAGATAGATAGATACAAAGAGAGACAGACATAAAGACAAGTAATGTGTATATTCCTACACTTCTTGTGCGTCTACATAAGTAGCAGGCAATAACACAAGTCCAAATAAGCACAGACATAAACGAAGAGAGAGAAAGAGAGGGAAAGAAAGAGAGAAAGCAAACGAGAGCGAGTGAGAGAGTGAGAAGGGGAGGGTTACGGAAAAGAAAGAAATAGACTGAGTGAAGAACGGTTTGGGGTGGGAGTGAGAGAAGTTAAGAGGAGAAAATGACAAGCTCTCTCTTTAAATCTATTTTTTCCTTATTGCGTCATAATCTCTCTGCCTGACATCGTCCGACACCTTAACATTCAATCGAATTATCTGTATAAAGACACACACACACACACACACACACACACACACACACACACACACACACACACAAACACACACACACACAAACACACACACACACATATATGCATACCTAGGAGGTGAGCTGGCAGAAACGTTAGCACGCCCGGCGAAACGCTTAGAGGTATTTCGTCTGCCACTACGTTCTGAGTTCAAATTCCGCCGAGGTCGACTTTGCCTTCCATCCTTTCGGGGTCGATTAAATAAGTACCAGTCACGCACTGGGGTCGATATAATCGACTTAATCCGTTTGTCTGTTCTTGTTTGTCCCCTCTGTGTGCAGCCCCTTGTGGGTAGTAAAGAAATAACAGACATATGCATACCCACAGACACACACATAGATATATTCTTAAAAACATGAATAAACTGGTGTGTATATATATATATATATATATATATATATATATAAACATGAATAAACTGGTGTATATATATATATATATATATATATATATATATATATATATATATATACCGTAAATCCTCGAGTATAATCCGCATTTTCTTTCCAAAAATTTAAACGTCAAAATCCCTGCTGCGTACTATATACGAGGTTAAAAATGAAAAATATTTTCTAAGCAATGTCCGAGTCTCTATTTAATGTCCGGCAATGTTTATTCAGACGCCTTTTGTGATGTCGGGCGCGAAAATACCTTAAGCTAAGCCTGAAAGCAATGAAGTCATAAAAGAATCATCCATAACTTGCAGTAAGCAACATTTATGAAAATAAATAGCTCATCCTGCTCTTTGTATTGGCCGTTTGCATCATTACCGTGCTGTTGTATATTGTCTGCCCTGGATGGTACTGAGGATGACGTTGTATGGAAAGATGAAACAAATGAAAGTGAATCTTCTGGTGTTGACTCTGAGTCTGACGATAGCAGAGATTTACACTTCAGTGATGCCGACATGTTTACGGAGGAACAAATGGAACAGTCATTTGATGCTGAAAGTGACGTTGAATTTGAAGCATTTGAATAAATGTCTTGGCTTTTGCTTTTGTAACTGATAGTGATAAATATGTAAAGGCAGTTTACTCAATATTTATTTTTCACTGACGTTATTACTATTATTTCTTTATTTTCTGCAAACAAAGCGGACAAAAAAGCTACACGTTTGCATTATGTTGTATATACAATACTAATAAAGGACGTTACCGTATATATGTTTACAAACCAAGTCCGTTATATAGACCTCCTTGAGTCAAGTTAGAGAAGGGGTGCGTATTATACTCAAGGGCGGACTATACTCGAGGATTTACGGTATGTGTATATATATATATATATATATATATATATATATATATATATATATATAATACAAATGATATATGAGCATATGCATGTATATATAGATGCATTTCCAGGTACAGGACGTCAGAAAAGGAACGGGAACATAAAGCACAAAACGGACATTTTTGTACAGACAACAGAATGAACACACAGGAAAACAGACGAGCCAATTATGGAACGTATCCTTCATCAGGTGCTTCTATTCTAAACTAGTCGTTTCGAAGATGAGGCAGAAGGCGCTCTTAGAATAGATCTTCCTGCTTAGTGGATTAACCTGCTAAACAGAAGGTTCCAAAGTAGCAAAAACGAACCAAGACAGGAAAAATTAAACAGTGAAAACACCATTAAAAGCTGTAGGGCCAAATGCGATGAGATATTGAACGCTGTGATGTGACGAAGCTGAACGGGAGGGGGAGGTAGGTAAGAAGAAAGATAGATAGATAGATAGATAGATAGATAGATAGATAGATAGATAGATAGAGTCGCGTCAGAAATATAAAGTTATATATATATATATATATATATATATATATATATATATATATATATATAAACAAATAGTAAATGAGTATATCCATATATACTTACAGGTATGTGCATACCGACATCCACCTGTATGTATAGGTGCATATCTGGGTACAGGACATTGCAAACAAAACGTAGACGAGAAAACACACAAGCCACATAGAGAACATTCTTCTTCATCAGCTACCCCCGTTTTAACACCGGCGTTTCGAAGAGCTGGGCAAGACGTATCGCTAAAACGGCTCTTCCCATGGACCGCGAATTAAATTTGTATACACAAATTAAACCTTGCCATGGAGGAATGTAGTGGCGGACAAACAGAAAAGGCTATACGGCCAGACGGGAAAAATTATGTGTATGAACGCTGTGAGGCACGAAGGCGATAGCCAAGGAAGAAAAGGATTATTGACCGGAAGCATGTGACCATGCCGGTGTAAGGGGAAGAGAGAGAGAGTGGTAGAGGGAGAAACAAAGGGAGGTAGTAGAAGAATAGGTGAGCAACGAGAGGAAAAGAGGGAGAGAGGAAGTACGAGGCGGGAAAGGAGATACGTAGTAGTAACAGAGGAAGAACGAGAGGGTTAAAGAGAGATACGTAGTGGTAAACAGAGGAAGAACGAGAGGGGGAAAATTGAGGAGAAAGGGAAAGAGATAGAGTAGCGTCGGAAAATATAAAGTTACGAAAACTACTTACAAATTGGTGACGCTACGTTCGGTCATGTAAAAACAAATATATAATATATATATATATATATATATATATATATATATATATATATATATATATATATATATATATACATATGGAAACAAACAAAAACGCACATACATAGACAAGCGTTATAGGTATAGACGTGGGTGTGTGGTCAGAAGTGTGCTTCTGAACAACATGATTTGAGGTTCAGTTCCACTGCGAGACACCTAGGGCGAATGTTTTCTGCTATAACCAAATACTTGTTCGTGGGTTTGAGAGACGGACAGTGAAAGAAGCCTACGGTATGTATATATATATATCTCTATATATGTGTGTGTGTGTGTGTGTGTGTGTGTGTGCATATATATATATATATATATATATATATATATATATATATACATATACATATATATATATGTGTGTGTATATATATGTATGTATATATATATATATATATATATATATATATATATAATATATATATATATATACATATATATACATATACATCTACAAACACACATACACACATATATAAATAGATAGATAGACAGATAGATAGATAGATATTAAAGGGAAAGTAAATGAAAAGCAAAGCAGGGCGAGTATCTCAGGTCATTTAGAATATTTAATTAGAGTAAGTTGAATGAAAAATGGAGAAGTAAAAGTAATTAATGTCTTCCTGAGTTTAAGGAATATCACAGGTGATGAGTCAGCATCTCCAGACACAGAGTATTACGTCGTCAGATACCACGTGTATGCAGGGAATTTCCAGACAGAGAATTCACAAAATATAAAATAATAAACCAATTGATAGAAGAATAAAGACAGGAGAATAAATTCTATATCTATAGAGTGATATAGATATACATACATATCTTTCAGTTTCCGTCTACCAAATCCACTCACAACGCTTTGGTCAGAAACGGGGCTATAGCAGAAGACACTTGCCCGAGGCGTCATGCAGTGGGACTGAACCCGGAACCATGTGGTTGGTTAGCAACCTACTTATACATACATACACACATACATACATAGATACACACACGCACTTATATAAACATACACATCATGCATATATAGATAGATATATATTTACAAATGTGTGTTTGTGTGAATGCATATATATATATATATATATATATCTCGAAAGTGTGGTCTAATTAAACTAGTACATAATTATCATGTTCTCTATCAGTTGTTTGGACCGATATTGTATTCTTTGTTAATTCCAATCATTCATTTTACCACTTTCTTAAACCTTAATGAGTCCATCATTATAAACCATGTAAATCCTTTGTATGAATTCTTTACATTAGTTATAAAATAAATTTTATCTCTTATGTGTCCTTTTAAATAATATTAGATATATTAGTTTAATTTTAATTTTAAAATAATTTAAAATAATTTTTTGGTCAAATATATATATAAAAAATTTTCTATTTCACATCTTATCTATGGTTTTTTATATTGGTATAAATAAGTATAACTGTACTTTACCAAAGTTTAAAAAATATATATATATATACGACAGGCTTCTTTCAGTTTCCGTCTACCAAATCCACTCACAAGGCTTTGGTCGGCCCGAGGCTATAGTGGAAGACACTTGCCCAAGATACCACGTAGTGGGAATGAACCCGTAACCATGTGGTTGGTAAGCGAGCTACTTTATTTCATTACAATTCGCCATTTGTAGGCGTTACAAAGAGGGGACAAACAAGGACAGACAAACATAAAGGTGAAGTAGCTTAAATCGATTAAAAATACAATTAATTATAATTAAAAATTAGATTAAAAATTAAATTAGAACATTTAAAATCGAAATCCTTGCATTTCGCAATGAGGTAACTAGACTATCCTAGCAGAACTTTTATTTCCTAATGACCCCACATAGTTGGTGCTCGCACTCAGCTTGCACTCCACAGACTTCCATCTTTTCGCGAACATATCCCGTCACAGGCACTTCCTCTCCAACCTGATCTTACTACTGAGGTGGTAACTAAAAAAGTTGACCAACCCCTGGCCGGAGACAAAGGTACCTGTCACCATACATTTCACACCAGTCTTCCATACTGTTTCTTTCAGTATGGCTACTACGCAGAAAAAACAGGCATTCCTTTCCCTTTTAAGGGAAGGAGGTGGTACAATCTCAATGATAGACTCAGCTGATAGCTGTACTCTACCTATCGCTGAAAACAGTTGTTCTCCAAAGGCTATCAGTCCCGACAACTCCGGACACTCCACGAATGCGTGCAAGACGGTTTCCCTATCTTGCCCACACCTCGGGCATGTCGGCGAGACGGCACTTCCATGCCTTGGCAGCTTATCGCGAACAGGTAACGCTGCTCGGAAACACTGCCAAGCCAGGGATTTCTGGTAATTATCCAGATACCCCGGTCCGAACGTTCTCCTAAACAGGCTGACCAACTGACATTCATCGTAGCCCAGGGTCTCCCCAAGGCGTCTTCTGACATGGATTCCACTAACCCACTATAAAAATCCGCGGTGGAACTCCTGTTACTGGCATTGCCTGCACGAGGGAGTAGCTGGAGCGCCTGACGGCACTCCAAATGCGAGTCTCCCAGGTTAGGTCTCTGCTTAATCCATGTACCAATGTCCGTTAAGGACTCTAACTGGGGAAGGAAGAACCTGAGGTGCGGTGACCACACCTGTTCTCCATCCAGGTAAAGCCAGAGGTGTCTCAACCTTAACGCTAATTTTCGCATCATCAGCCAAGGCATCCCTAGCCCACCTTTAGCGGTTTCTGGCAGCAGACAGAGCGCTTTACAAGTGGTTTTCCTCCTTTCCACAAAAATCGGAAAAGGATTCTCTCCAACTTGTTCAGCCACAAATCGGGGCAAGGCACCATGGTCAGGCGGTAGGTAATTACTGATGTTATAAACATCTGCACCACTTCCGCCCTTCCTAGCAAGGATAACGCTCGCCCAGACCAGGTCTGGGTTAGAGCAGTCACCCTGCTGGCTACCTCGCTCCAATTTTTCTCTATCTGGAGGTCTGGACCTATCCAGATTCCGAGCAACTTAACAGGACCTTGCGTCCAACGCCCCACGACGTTATTGGACACCATCGGCTTGCCCCTCCAGGTGCCGAGTTGCAAACCAACCGACTTGTCCTTGTTAACCTTTGCTCCTGCCACCGCCTCGTAACTTTTGATGGCCTTTTCCACCACTGGAATCTGGCCCTCATCCGCCATGATGATGGAGATGTCATCCGCGTACGCTGTAGCTCACCTTCCACACCATAGATCATGCGGAGCGTCCCCCCCCCCCAGTGCCTCCAACTTCCGCAGCAATGGCTCCAAAGCCAACACATACAGAAGCGGGGATAGGGGACACCCCTGACGAACTGAACGCTCGATCCTGAACGGTTTCGAAAAGAACCCGCTCACCTTGACGACAGACTCGATGTCACTGGGTAAACGAGCTACTTACCACACAGCCACTCCTGCGCCTATATATATATATATATATATATATATATATATATATATATATATATATATATATATATATATATATATATATATATATATATATATATATATATATATATATATATATATATATATATATATATATATATATATATATATATATATATATATATATATATATATATATATATATATATATATATATATATATATATATATATATATATAAAGAGAGAGAGTGAGAGATAGAGAAAAAGGAGGAATAGACTTCCTCAAAGTGAATAGAAAGCCATAGAAACAAGGCCTGAACTGTTGTGGGAGTTTGCTAGTTTATTACTTCGACCCCGATATGAACCCGCTTCTTATTTTATCGACACTGAAACGTTAAAAGTGAATATTAGCATTGGCAGAATTCGAACTCAGACATAGAAATTCTCAGGAATTAGCCATGAACATAAGTAACAAGATATCGGCTGGACAAGATATATAGTTCTACAATAGGCACAAGGCCTTCCACTGATGCCAGCATGTAATTTAAGAAAAAAAATTAGGATACTTAGCTGTTGTTTCTAGCACATGCCGTGATCACATGGTACCACCCACGTTTTTTCCTACATATATTTAAAGAAAATAAATAGGAGATTTAGCTGTTATTTCTAGCACATCATATAACCACCCACTGCCTTCCACGTCTTTCTCTACATGTAATTTAAGTAGATATATATGTATATATATACATACACACACACATATATATATACACATGCATTGAGTGAGTGAGTGAATAATCAGATAAAACTTTGTTTTTACGTCGATCTCTATATATGTATGTGATTGTGTGTGGGTTTGTGTCTTTGTATACACATCCCTGCCTTCTCTTTATATATGTATACATGTATATGTGTGTATATTTATTCACACACACACACACACACATATGTGTGTTTGTGTGTATATACATCTTTTTATGTATATATGTATATATGTATACATATATACATATAAGATATATTTATATACATATATATGCATATATAAAGACACACACACACACACACACACACACACACACACACACACACATATATATATATATATATATATATATATATATATTGGAGGTGCGTGGCTTAGTGGTTAGGGTGTCAACATCATGATCGCAAGATTGTGGTTTCGATTCCTGGACCGGGCGACACGTTGTGTTCTTGAGCAAAACACTTCATTTCACGTTGCTCCAGTCCACTCAGCTGGCAAAAATGAGTCACGCTGCGATGGACTGGCGTCCCGGCCACATGGGGGAACACATAGTAACTGGGAAACCGGGCCCATGAGCCTGGCTAGGTTTTGAAAGGGCGCATAAATATATATATATATATAGATAGATACATACATACATAATCGTACATATGTACAAGTATAGTTGCATATATATATATATATATATATATATATATATGTGTGTGTGTGTGTGTGTGTGCACGTGTGCATATGTGATTATATCCTTCTTTGTCCTGCATCACGATTTACAGCCGGTGCTGGTGTATTTACATCCCCATAATCCATCAGTTCGGCACAACCTGCTGGAATAAGTATGAGGATTCAAAAAGTCCTTCGCTCAATTTGTTCAACCAAATCCTTAGAATGTGGTGCCCCAGCATGGCCGCAGTCACACACACACATATATATACATGTAAGGATTTACTTTTCGTAATGAGATAAAAAAAAAAGCTAACACTGTGTATATTTTAGCTGTAAGACCTATTTATAAAAGTTCTACAATTTACACAGCCTTGGGTTTTTTGTCTCATTACGAAAAGTAAATCCTTATATACACACGCTGATATATGATCTACGTTGGACCCTTTATTCGCATAATCACCGAACCTGGAGCCTAACCATGGTCTATCCATAGCACTTACTCAGCATCACTTGAAACCTCTGGGTCTAATTGACACCACTATCGCTCATAACCTATATATGTGTGTGTGTGTGTGTGTGTGTCTGTGTGTGTGTGTATGTATATATGTGTATGTATGTATATAAATATCTATCTATCTATCTATATATATATATATTCTCTTTTACTCTTTTATTTGTTTCAGTCATTTGACTGCGGCCATGCTGGAGCACTGCCTTCAGTCGAGCAAATCGACCCCGGGACTTATTCTTTGTAAGCCTAGTACTTATTCTATCGGCCGCTTGTGCCGAACCGCTAGGTTACGGGGACATAAGCACACCAGCATCGGTTGTCAAGCAATGCTAGGGGGACAAACACAGACACACAAACACACACACATACACATATATATATACATATATACGACGGGCTTCTTTCAGTTTCCGTCTACCAAATCCACTCACAACGCTTTGGTCGGTCCGAGGCTATAGTAGAAGACACATGCCCAAGGTGCCACGCAATGGGACTGAACCCGGAACCATGTGGTTGGTAAGCAAGCTACTTGCCACACTGCCACTCCTGCGCGTATATATATATATATATATATATATATATATATATATATATATATATATATATATATATATATATATATATATATATATATATATATATATATATATATATATATATATATATATATATATATATATATATATATATATATATATATATATATATATATATATATATATATATATATATATATATATATATATATATATATATATATATATATATATATATATATATATATATATATATATATGTATATATATATGTATATATATATATATATATATATATATATATATATATATATATATATATATAATTACAATTAGGGTTCAGCAAAATTTTAACTGCTATTTCTAAATTTCGGTATGTGGTGAAATTTTGCTGAACCCTAATTGTAATTATATATATAATTACAATTGGGGTTCAGCAAATTATATATATATATATATAATTCCAATTGGGGTTCAGCAAAATTTCACCACATACCGAAATTTAGGAATAGCAGTTAAAATACTATTCTACTACTATAATATATCTGCCAGACAGCAGCACGCGCAACGTATCGCAGGCAAAAGAAAAAAAATAACGAATTCACTATTCTGAATACTGTACTGAAGGTGGAAATAATTGGGTAATGGAACTTCCACCTCTTTAATCCTGAAATGCGTTTACAGTTAATCAAAGCCAGGTGAATTTGTTAGTTTTGATCTTTTCGCCTGTGATGAGTTGCAAGTGCTGCTGTCTGGCAGATATATTATAGTAGTAGAATAGTACTTTAACTGCTATTTCTAAATTTCGGTATGTGGTGAAGCAATTACCGATAATGGTTTTTTAGCATACCGGACTACTTGGTAAAATTATTCATTATTAATTTATTAATTAATTATCAATGTTTACCCTACATCTGTAACAATTATATATATATATATATATATATATATATATATATATATATATATGCGTGCCTATTTGTAGGTACCTCTGTATGTCTCTCTGTATCTTTATGTCTGTCTGTCTATATATCTATGTATGAATGTATGTATACATGTAAGTATATACGTCTGGGGGTGGGGTGGAGGGGTGTATGAATGTAAAGAGACAGCGACAGCAATTAGTGTTCCTACGAAGTCATTGAAGTAGATTTTCTAAGAAACTGAAGTGAAGCCTTTATGAGTAGAATTAATATTTGAAAGAAGACATTTGCTAGGTTTTTATGTGTATCTGTTTGTGTCAAGTGTATATGTGGTTGTGCTCAAGGGTGTATATAGACACATATGTTTGTTTGTATGCGTGTGTATGTATATATGTATATGTACATACATATATATATGCATATATATGTATATATATGTGCGTGTGTGTGTATGTGTGTATATGTAAGCGTGTGTGGGTATGTGTGTGCATTCAAGGAACATATACACACAATCGCATACACAGTATAGGCAGGTGAACAACCACACACACAGACATTTTATAGCAAAGTAAAACAAACATACACACTTACACACACACACACACATATATATATATATATATATATATACCGGAGTGAGCACATGAAATGTGCAACAAGGTGGAAAAAAGAGTACTCATATACCAGAGGTAGAGTAATATGCTTTATTTAAAAGCAGCAGAAATATGACAAAAGACTGTTACTCGGAGTTTCAAAACTGTCCGATGAACGGGAACGTGAAACTCAGATTAACAGTCTTTTGTTATATTTCTGCTGCTTTTAAATAAAGTATATATATATATATATATATACACACACACACACACACATATATATATATATATATATATATATATATATATATATATATATATATATATATATATATATATATATATATATATATATATATATATACATACATATATATATATATATATATGTATATATATGCATTCATATGTGTGTATGTGTGCGTGTTTGTGTTACTTTGCCATAAAATGTATGTGTGTATGGTTCTTCACCTACCTGTACCGTATATGCGATTATGTGTATATATTCCTTGAATTCACACAGATACACACACACGCACACACAGATATTTCTCTCTATATGAATGTATATATGTACGTATGTGTATAAACTCACACACACATGTATATATAAATCCACACATAATGATGTATATATATATATATATATATATATATATATATATATAAATATATGTATATATATTTATACACTCATATACGTGTGTTTGTATAGTAGAGTAGTAGTAGTAGTAGTAGTAGTAGTAGTGGTGGTGGTGGTGGTGGTGGTGGTGGTGGTTGTGGTGGTGACAAGGCGTGACTGATAAATTCCCCGAAATCCCCAGAAATTATTGATAGGTTACCGAACAAGCAGTGGGGACGGGTCTTTCATTGATGTAGCTGCCGCAGTAAGAATGGGGTTTTTATAAAGTTTAGACAGTTACTGTGTCTGCTGGCCACAAATGGCTTGTTTGTTAGTGACATGGCCACATCACTGTGCTGTGCGGTAGCAAGTGATGGCCTTGAATGGAGAGGATCTGCAAAGGTTTGGAAAGGAATGAGGTAACGATGGAAGTGTGATGCTGGTTTCTAAGAATGGTAAAGAACAAATGAGCTGAGAGGAAAAAAGACAGAAGTTGTGTAATATATTCAAGTTTAATATTAAACATATGTTATACTTTGAAATTTCATATTCCCCATATTACCACCGTTTATTATTTTATTTTTGAGGACCAGAGCAGACTTGAAAATAATTTCAAATAAAACACAATTAATATTAAATTTGGGTTCGAAGTTTAGCTTTACATTATAAAAACAATTAAATAACTACACTTAATGAATCACAAGACTAAAGTAGCTAAATTATCTTCATACAATCAACCTGTTTTACAACAATATCTTTATTTCGATCATTCAAACACAATAAACAAAATACTTGACATCATTCCTTATCACCAATGCCTGGCTTCAATTGTTAAATTGCTTTCCAGAGATGAGTTCACATGATCTTTGCATTTTCAAGCAGTTTATTGCTGATAATATTCGCTTAATCAGTAAAGAAGCTAATTGTTGAAATCGAAAAATAATTATGACATGCCACCAAATGTGGAGACGGAGATAAAAAAAAATAAGCTGTTCTTGAAATATCGGTTTCAAATCTTGGCACAAGACCAGTAATTTTTTTTGGAAGGGGTAAACCGATTATATTGACCCCACAACAGGTACTTGTTTATCTACCCTGGAAGGATGACAGGCAAAGTCGACCTCGGCAGAATTTGATCCCAGAACGTGAATTCGGACGAAACGTCGCTAAGCATTTTCCCCGGGGCGTGCTAATGATTCTGCCAGCTCGCCGCCCCAGTTCTTCTGAAGACACAAAACCATCACAGCTTTTGTTATGTGATTTCTTAGATATAAAGCCAGACGCTGAGTGAGGGTGAATCATTGCATGGCCCCAGGATGTATCCTTATTACAGTGATGGTGATACATGGTGGCATAATCAATGATCCCCTTCTCCTTGCTTGCATGGGTCTTCTCCAGCGCAATGTCTTTCTCACATGTTGCACTCCTTTCTCAACAAGTTCCTCTCCATTGCATCCTAGATCTGATATCTCTTCTCCTCACCCCGTCTCTCTCTCTCTCTCTTACTTCATTCCTGCCCCATTATTCATGCAGACTAAAATTAGACATCCAGGGGAGTCTGTTCACCTCATCTCTTTGCAAACTATGTATTGTGTCTTTCAGCAAAGCATTTCCTTTCTTGTTGCCTCAAAATAAACCCCGCATCACTGTTCTTACATCAGTCTTTCCTTCCTCCCATTCTCTCTCTCTCTCTCTCTCTCTCTCTCTCTCTCTCTCTCTCTCTCTCTTTCTCTTTCTCTCTTTCTCGTTTTCAATCTCTTTATTTTTCTCTCCATCCCTTCCTCTCTCTTTCTTTTTTCCTTCCTTCCTTCCTTCTTTCCTTCCTTCCTTAACTCCTTTCTTTCTTTCCTTTTCCCTCTCTATTTTGTCACTCTCCCCCTCTCCATCCTTTTTTCTCTTTATTTGTTTGTTTGTTTGTTTCTTTCTTTCTTTCTTTCTCTTCTTTCCTTCCTTTACCCCTCTCTCTCCCTTTTTCTGTCTTCATTCGTACCCCTCTCTCTGTCTCTCTCTCCCTCTCTCTCTATCTCTCTCTCCATTTCTTTCTCTCTCCCCCTCTCTCTCTCTCCCTCTCTCTCACTCTCTCTCAGTATGTCTCTGTCTGTCTATCTGCCTGTCTGTTTTTCTTTCTCTCTCTCTCTCCCTCTCTCTCTGTCTGTCTCTTTCTCTCTCTCTCTCCCTCTCTCTCTCTCTCTCTCTCTCTCTCTCTGTCTCTCTCTTTTCCTCTCTCTCTCTCTCCCCATCTATTACATTCTCAACATTCTGCTAGGCAGATGACACAATTCTGAAGGGTTGTCACTGTCTGCTCCTGACTACACAGGCATCTGAAACAATTAGCAAAAGCATGCTACATACTCCCAGGTCCTCTTTCTTTCTCAGTCACAGATATGCTCCCTTCTGTTATAAACTCTTTCTTCTTACTTATCCCTGAAGAGGGCCAATGAAATCCCTTGTTCCGCCTTTTCTCCGAATCAAGCATGGAATTTCTTTGTCACACACAACTAAGGTAACTAGACATTCCACGTAGAGGAAATTCCAGTTTTAAATCCTTCTCTTGTGGCTTAGAGATGTGCAGTGAACAGGATAGGGATGTGAATTGATCCCTGGACTGCGCACATGGGTTCCTATTATCAATAGAGTGTCACACCAATCCTTTGCTTTTTACACCTATTTAAAATTACAGGTGTAGTTTTAGATGAAAATGTAAGAATCCACCCGTGAAAGGATGTGTGGGGATGCGGGTGTAAAGACTTTGAATATCAAGAAGATGACATTTTTCTAAAAATGTTGTTCCCAGTTCTCTACAAAAATTGGTATGCTGGTATCACTGGTATGTGTGTGTATGGTCGCCATAAATGACCGTATTTGGTGGTTCTGAGCAGGACCTAATCGCCAGTGCATTCCTCCTTTCTATGAACATGGATTATTTAACAGGCTTTAAAATATGAGTCCTGGTCTCGATTTGTTTTCACTAAAATCTTTCCAGGCGGTGCCCCAGTATGGGCACACATATGCTTGGAACAAGTAAAAGATAAAATCTGCAGAGAAAATGACCGCAAAGTTTCGAAAGAGGGAAAAAAAACTTTGAACTTGGCCAAACGTTTGGCAAATACGACATTGTCATTTAGAAACATCTAGAAACTGTAGATGTATCTCACCTCAGAAATAGCAACAGGGGACAATGGTCTGAGAATATTTGGAATGATTTAAGTCTTTCACTATTTAGATTAGAAAATATCGATTTCAGATTTTGTCACAAGGCCAGCAATGACGAGGGAGGTGCTACATCGATTACATCAACCACAGGGCTCAAATGGTGCTTATTATCTTGACCCCGAATGGATGTAAAGCAAAGTCGAACCCATTTGAAGCCAGAACGTAAAGAGGGACGAAATGCTGCAGGGCATTCTACCCCTCAGACCAATGCTTCTACCAGTTTACCTCCTTAAGATACGAAAATATTGAATGAAATGAAGGGAGGAAGGATTATACATGTTTTAGGGATGAAACTACATTTGTTGTTTCCACTAAACAGGTTTCTATGAAATCAGAGATTCTGTTACATTGAAAGGTTGTAGTCAGGAAAGAGACCCCCGACAACTAGTATTGACATGTTTAGGTCCCAGTAACTTAGCGGTTCGGCCAAAGATACACAACATAATTACCAGGCTTTTAAAAAATGTACAAGTACTGGGATCGATACATACAACTAAAAATTCTTCAAGGCGGTGCTCACGCATGGCCGCAGTCTAACACATCACAGCATAACTTACCCATCTCCGTTACGGGAAGTAATGTTTTAACCTGTTGAGTCGTTTCCAGTCGCTAATCTGCTGCACTGAGGCAATCATCATTGTGAAGCTTCGTTTAATCGCCTCGAGTTTAGCTCTTAATTTTACACTATGTGGTGGCCATAGATGGAAGCAGTAATCATACTGGCCAAGAACAGATATCCTCCAGAGGACCGTTATAGTTTTCTGCTTCTTTGAACTGAAACTTCTAAGAATCCATCCACCCAACCCCCTGAATTTTATTGCCAGCTTCGTAATATGCACATTGAAGTCTGCATTATTAGACATGTCAATACCTAAGTTACGCCCTGATTATGAATCTGGGACTGAAATCCCTCCAGGTCCACCATATGTTGTCATTTGATAACATGCGGTTTGGAAATTTGTAACGCTAAACTGCATGGGTTCTGTATATTCCATGTCAACTGGGACCTCATATTTCTGGTTTCATTTCTCTGGATGAATAATATTAAAACCTCATTCATCGCAAATTTTATCAGAAATTTTACTGGACTCCGAGTATTGAGTTCCTTTTTCAGTTACATTTCATTGTCTCTCAAACTTGTTGGCAAATAATAATACTTTTAAGTACACGCCCACATGTTAGTGCATTATGTGTGTATGTATGTTTATATGCATGTATGCGTAGATATATATATATATATATATATATATATATATATATATATATATATATATATATATATATATATGGATACATATATGTATGGTTTACATAACATTTGAAATTAACGTGTGCGTGTGTGTGTGTGTGTGTGTGTGTACACGTATCCAAGTATTTTCTCCTGTTTACCTGCAGTGAGTACCTGGTACGCATACAAACACACATACATAAATATATACGGGGACACATATAGATATAACATACACACATACACAACATTTACTGTTATAAGTGATGTCAAGACTTATCATTTGTCTACGTGATTAAATGCACAACGCACTATGTGTAAAGTTCACACTATACATACACAGACATACACAGACATAGGCACAGATATGGACATGCATACACACACATACTCTTATCTCAATTTACAACGGGTACAAATCCTGTAATCTCATTATAAATAGAGTAGACTGAACGGAATTTCTGTTTATTTCTTTGCAGTTCTCGAAGCACACTGAGCTTCCAATATATTCTTGCGAGAGAAACTCTTCAGATTACAGATCAACCCAATTATTTATTCAGGTAAGTATTATTCTCCTATTTGTTTCAATTAACACATTATTTTCTTTTTTTTTAATATCGTTAAATTTTTTGATATCGTATTGTATCATGTTTTGTTTTTTGAGGCTCAATACTTTTCATACACCCTTCATATAGTTTGGTTATAACTGTGGAAAAAACTATTTGATGGAAATTAATATAATAACAATATTCATGTAATTACACAGCATTTTAAATGGTTTACAATGAATTTCCAATTCTAAAATGATATTCTGAATATGTGAATTAATTGCATTTCTATAAAATTGACGGTGTCTCCTAAACTTAATTTGTTTCTCAGAAACTTAGTGAGGAGAGAAGAGACCAGACTAAGTCCCTTAATTTTTGGAAGGGGCTCTGATTGGTGGTGGGGAGGGAGATATCCTTAAAACAGGAGACCTAACATAATGCATATAACAGAGAAATCTTCCGCTAAAAGGATCCGAAGTGTTAGGCAGTAGTGTTAAAATAGGCGTTAGATTAAGTATACCACACAAGTAGGACACAGTGGGATTTGAACTCAAATCATAAATTGACAGAATAGATACTGCAACGAACTTTGTCCGATATCTAATGATTCCAAAAGCCTACCACCTCAGACTGGTATTTTACTTATCGTTAACCTGACCGCACCAGAATTTGAATACACAATGTAGAAAGTCTGCATAAATCTCACAAGTTATTCTGTCCAACATTCGAATGACACTATTAATTGATTCTTTGTCGCCTTTCAATCAATAAAATGTTTTAAACTGATTTCTATTTTTATATTAGACGTTTAATATAAACGCAATTCTTCTGGAAATTGAATTCGTGTTATATCTTGAAGTAAACAAGAACTGTTTAAATATTCTTTTCTACTCTAAGCACAAGGCCCGAAATTTTGATGGAGGGGCCAGTCAATTAGATCGATCCCAGTGCAAAACAGGTATTTAATTTATCAACCCCTAACAAATGAAATACAAAGTCGACCTCGGCGGAATTAGAACTCAGAACGTAAATACAGACGAAATACCACTAAGCAGTTTGCCCGGCGTGCTAACGATTCTTATTTTTTTTATTGCCCACAAGGGGCTAAACATGGAGGGGACAAACAAGGACAGACAAACGGATTAAGTCGATTATATCGACCCCAGTGCGTAACTGGTACTTAATCTATCGCCCCCGAAAGGATGAAAGGCAAAGTCGACCTCGGCGGAATTTGAACTCAGAACGCAGTAGCAGACGAAATACCGCTAAGCCTTTTCCCGACGTGCCAACGTTTCTGCCAGCTCGCCGCCTTGAACTGTTTAAGTATTAAACAATTGGGTGATAACATATATTTATCTCTCACCACGTCCTTATCCTACATTAATAGGTTTATGTGGAATGCATTACATCTGTTTTCTCACCATCTTGGATATTATTTATTCGATGGATGCTTTCTCAGAATCATTTCTCATTGTCCGCAATTATTATAAAATCTATTACGAACAGTCGCTAAAATGCTGCGTGAACTAAACATGGTGAATAATGACAACATATGGGAAGGTCATGGCTAGATTGTCTTTGAACATAGGGTCATTAGATAAGAATTAACTTTTAGTTAAAACCTAAACAACACAAACCACACTTTTTATATATTTTAAACAAATATAATTGTCACATTTCAAATAGATTTCCTTCTTATAAAACAATTTTAATGTTTAATATTTCACTTTTATAAGAAAGCAAGCTGGCAGGGACGTTAGCACGACGACCGAAATGCTGAGCGGTATTTCGTCTGCCGTTACGTTCTGAGTTCAAATTCCGCCGAGGTCGATTTTGCCTTTCATCCTTTCGGGGGCGATAGATTAAGTAACAGTTGCGTATTGGGTCGATCTAATCGACTGCTCCTCTCCAAACTTTCGGGCCTTGCACCTAGAGTAGAAAAGAATATTTCACTTTTATAAAGAGGTGAGCTGACAGAATGATTTGCAGAACGGACGAAATGTTTATGTTCTGAGTTGAAATATTGCCAAATTCGGCTAGACATTTCGAGATTGATAAAATTAGTACCAGTTGAACACTGGAGTCGATATATTCAACGTAGCCCCGCCTTGAAACTACTGGCCTTGAGCCAAAATTTGAATGAACATTTCAACTTTATAAATAGTATTTTGTCCTTGTAAGACTTAAACAGCCTCTTAAGTATAAAAGA
>NW_028315374.1:60000-82500 GCF_046866305.1 Octopus bimaculoides
AGTATTATCCGTACTACTTTTTCTCTAAAACAGCATGAGACGGAATTTTTTTTAATAAAAGTTTAGGGTTAGGGTTAGATGTTGTGCAGCCGGTCTTCCACGAGGCATTTTCGATTTCTCATAAGAAACTATGATATTCAATCACGTGTGTGATTTATATATAAACAGTTAACGTCAATCAAATCACGGGATTTATTTATAAACATTTCAGAGTAGTACGGATAATACTGGTAAGACGTTCAGTTATTTCCCTTGTAATTTATTTAACCCCTCGAAACTGGAAGATTACCATTCTTTCTGTAGCTGTATGTAGTGGAGGCGCAATGGCCCAGTGGTTAGGGCAGCGGACTCGCGGTTTCGATTCCCAGACCGGACGTTGTGAGCGTTTATTGAGCGAAAACACCTAAAGCTCCTCGAGGCTCCGGCAGGGGATGGTGGTGAACCCTGCTGTACTCTTCCACCACAACTTTCTCTCACTCTTACTTCCTGTTTCTGTTGTGCCTGTAATTCAAAGAGTCAGCCTTGTCACTCTCTGTGTCACGCTGAATAACCCCGAGAACTACGTTAAGGGTACACGTGTCTGTGGAGTGCTCAGCCACTTGCACGTTAATTTCACGAGCAGGCTGTTCCGCTGATCGGATCAACTGGAACCCTCGTCGTCGTCAGCGACGGAGTGCCAACAACAAGCCGTATGTATTGTTGTTGTTATGATAATGGTCTTTTCCCTATAAAGTTTTTAGTTTTTTGTTGTTGCTTAATACCCATAACTGTTCAAATATTGTATCACATTTAAATATAGTTTTATTATTTAGCTAGACGCTTCTTGTAATATATTTTTTCCTTTTCAATATAAATATGAATACGTGTGGCTCTCTATGGCTTCTTTTCTCTTTGTGAACGTGTTTTTTTTTTGTTTAATATGTGATGGACACACGTGTGTTTGTTTACATTATGATTCATGTCGATCTTTTCCTATTTCTTTAAATATATCCGTTAGACTTTTTATCTTCTAAATTTTTGCACAAATAGACTTGCATACACATTGATATGTCTTTCTCTTTCGTCTCTCTTATTATTATTTTTCCCTTTTACAAATTGTTTCTAAATATCCGGTTCAAGTTTTCTCTATTACTCAATCTGTTTTTCCTTATTGACTTTGGTGGAGATGGAGTATATGTAATCTGGGTATACCCCCGCTTTTAAATTTTTTTTTTTTTTTACGGAATCCTATGTTTCAGACCATGGACAATCAGATTCTGGAAAAAATTTTCAAAAATCTCAATTTCAAAATTTCGACCCCCCCCCCGGTTTTTATATAGATCCACATGGTAAACCTAACCCTAACTCAAACCCTAACCCTAACCCTAAACCTAAACCTAACCCTAACACTAATTTTGTGAGATTTGGCTGTTATTTCTAGCATGTAAATAGCCTGCTTGGTGGGTGGGGGGGAATTGAAATTTTTCAAAAATTTTTTTTCAGAATCGGAATCTCCACAGCCTAAAACGTGGGGTTCCGTAAAAAAAATTAATAAATAAGGGGGGGGGGGAAAGGTTCAGATTACATATAGTCCATCTCTACCAATTATAATTTTTATTATTATTATTATTATATTTTTCTTACATATTTCTATTGTCTTTTGAAACATGTCTATATATTAAATCCAATTTTGTTTTTAACATATTTTCTCCATTTCTATACTTGTTTATGGTATCTTTATAACTATAACGAATTTTTCAAAGATATATATATATATATATATATATATATATATATATATATATATATATATATGTATAAATGTGTGTGTGTGTCTTTGTGTCTAAGTTTCTCTTCCACAACCGCTTGACAACCGGTGTTGTTTTTCTTATGTCTCCGTAACTTAGCGGTTTGGGAAAATCTACGGATAGAATAGCTACCAAGCTTTCAAAAAACTAAGCACTGCGGTCGATCCAATCGACTAAAAAATTCGATGCGGTGGTCCAGCATGGCTGCAGTCTAATGACTGAAACAAATAAAAGAATAAAAGACTTATATATATATATATATATATATATGTGTGTGTGTGTGTGTGTGTGTGTGTTTAGGCAAGTTTGGGGATAAGCAAATCAGACACATCAATATAAAAACTATATAAAATAAATCAAATACAAAATGTGTTTATATGTAGACATATAAAAAGGTCCCACTTACACAGAGTACAAATTACAGAGAAAATCAAAGGGGTTGAAGGAAGGTATTACAAGTCCAACAGCTGTTTCTGGGATCTCGGTGATACATAATAATGTCTAAGCTGGTAAATACTGCCATAATACTTGCCTTCAGTTCATCTTTGGTGATACAAGGAGTTTTGTTGGTCACTCGCTCAACTGCGCCCCAAACATGCATAGTAAACACGTTTATATATTCTGTATATTCCGAAATTATCCTAGTGTAATCCTAATTGTCTGCTGAAAACCCTGCTGATTTTCCTTATAAGGTATTGAAAATGCAACATTATATTTTACTTATGTTTTGTTATTTTAATCTTATTTAAGAAATGAAACAATTGTTTGTTAATATGTTGATTAATTAATAAATTAATTTGTATCCATTAGATCTCTGTTTCCTAACTCTCTCTCTTTCTCCCTATATGTATATATATAATTCCCAAATTTATTTTCCTTTATAGAACCGATTTCTTATTTATATATACATTATCTCTACTTTGCTGGGGTTTCATTCACAATCCCATAGCTCAAAATATAGTTTTCTCCTCCTAAATGACTGACCATCAGACTGTAGTATTCAGGGTTTAACTGTAATAAGCAGAGTAATGTCCCAAACCAAGAGACACAACACAATGGCTCTTGTTAGGTTTATTAGCGTCAGGAAGAACATTCAGCAATAAATAGTACTTTAGATAAACTGAAGTTTCCAAGATTTATGTCATTTTATGCGAGATTTTAGAAATACAGTCTTCTTTATGTTGTTGTTTACCTCATTTTATAAGTTTTAAAAAAAACTATTTTACTTCCTCTTTTATCATCTTTTGTTTAAAAGACATGGATGTAAATGCACTTTGGAGCAAAATTTGGCATGGAGACATTGAATATGTGAAAAGGTTCATCAGAAGCCATCCGGATAGCGTAAGTTGTTCTTTATATTGTTTTCTCAAATTTGATTGTTGATTATTTTATACACAATTTGAAATCTTCCTAAATAAACACAAATATTTGTCCATGATATTTCATTTCTTTCTTCATCTCTTTCCTCTAATCCTCATACAAATATTTAACCAAAACATGAGGCAATGTCAGAATTGATAGAGTGTAAGTGAGAGAGAAGACCAGCATCACACACAGCGATGGAGTATTCTGGCAGGTAATATTCAGTCCAGGAGATGAGGGACAACTAAATTCATCAGATGGATTGTAACTGTGTCAAGAAGTTCTCTTGCCACAAACACCTGAAGGATCTCCCGATGTCAGGGGCTACACTATATCTTCTTCTAGAAGTTATCAAACATATAGAAACAATGAGGTGTCACATAGGAATCAAAATCCCTCTTGATCTGGTTTTATAAAACTGTATTTGTGTTCACTGAATAGAAAAAGATACCCAAAGGGACAATGATGATGGCTGTTTATGACGTTTTACTTCATAAAAGGAAAATTGAATGTTAGAATGAGAGGCTGATAGTCGGAAAATGGGATGTTGTCTGCAAGAATATAGATCAGGGATTCTTAAAAAGGGTAGTACGACCCCTGCGAGTGGGCTGTGGAAAATTTTGTAAGGACTGGGGACTCATTTGCTAATGGCGGTACGTATATATAACACGCAATGTATACTTGAGTTTGGCTAAAGCCATATTTTAATGGTTGAATCAGAAACTATTCACTTATTATTGGGCGGTGCTGTGGTTAGTAGTCACCCATGTCAAGACTAGGGCCCAGAACTAACTTACTTTGACTTAATAATAACTGAGAGAACAATAGAAACGATAGACATTGAATTGCAGCAATGGAAGGGAGCATTGGAAAATGATTCGTAAATGAAAGGGGTCAGATTTAAAAAGAAGTTTTTGAAGCAATGGTATAGAACCATCTTGGTTAAGGAGTGGTGTTCTCTTTCACTTCATATTTGATATCATAGGTAACAGTAATACACTGGGGGATGTTTGTCGAGTGATTTTTCTCTTCCGTCAGTCAGACAAAAGTGAGATTGTAATTAAAACAGACATCTTACGATTAATACGGATTGCATGGATTCCCCTAATGTAAACGGATTCCCCTAAATATTAATCTGTCACCCCTTTACTAAACTATGTATAGTTAATACATACAAAGCATTCTCTCTTCTATGCTCATCCTTTTTTCTCTTTCTCTTTCACACACACACACACACACACACACAAACACACACACACACACACACACACACACACACACACACACATTCACACATTTCAAAAGAGAAGATACTTGAAAAATGTGGTATATTTTAAATTCCATGTTGCAATCTTTTCACGCCATGATAGTCCTGTAGTGAAATACGAGTAACATAGAATTAAAAATATACCAAACACTTCCTGTCTCCTATGGTGATGTGTAATTACCCTGCAAATGGAATTCTCCAGAAATTTTAAATGTTATGTATATCTTATTCAAAATAAAAAATCTAAATAAACACTTTTGATATTTGTGAACATGTAAATGATTTTCACCTAACTGAGACGGAACAATTTTGCTTCTCCAACTCATGGTTCTGGGTTCAGTCCCATTGCAGGCTATCTTGGGCAAGTGTCTTGTGTTGAAGCTTGAGACCGTCCAGATCCTTATTAACGGGTGTGGTAGACAAAAACTAAATGAAACGCACTTTAAGTGTGTTGCAAAATTTGCTAAGACAAAATAAGAATTTGGATCAGTTAATTATGATTTTATTTAACATATTCCCCTCTCAGATTCACGCTTTTATTGCAGCTGACTTTCAGGTTTTCTAATCCTTGGAAAAGAACTCGGAAGTTTGGGACAGCAAACAGACCTTTCGTGATACTATAACATCCAAGAATATTACAGCACCCGCTTGTATATACATACATATATATATATATATATATATATATATATATACATATATATATATATATATATATATATATATGTGTGTATATATATATATGTATGTATAGATGCATATATATATGTATGTATATATGTATATACATGTATGCACATATATGTGTATATATACATATGTATGCATAATATATATATATATATATATATATATATATATATGATTATATATAGGGAGAATTCACAAAAAAAACAACAGACGAAGACAGGTTGTGTAGAAAACAAACAGATGTATCAGTATAATGCTCGGGAATTGAAAATGTCTTTAACATTTCGAGCCTGAGAAATATGTATATGTATGTATAAATATATATATTTATATATGTGTGTGTGTGTGTATGTTTGTGTGTGTGTGTGTGTGTGTATGTATGTATATAAGGGCACCAATATAGTTTCTAAGACAAAGTGGAAGGAATCCAGAAACCCCAGAGTCTCAGGAGAGGGGGTAAAATGAGAGACTGAACAGGTCAGTTATATCGGCGATGCCTAGGAATGTCTTATGGGGACACAGATGCCTCCCCAAACACACTTAACTGGAGAGATAGTGAGAGTGAAATGTTTCTGTGGAAAGATCTGGAAGAATGAGAAAGGGCTCAGATATATCAAGCTAGGTCCGTCTGTGGAAAAGAGGGGACACAAGTGTAGGGCACAGTGGTAACACCTGGAGAGATGCAGGAGAAATCCAGGCTGGAAGCACCTCACAGAACTGGAAGTTTCTCAATACCTGTGTCACCTCAAGTCCTCATGAGGGGGCTACCCATCCAATAAGACAAGAGGAGTCCAATCCCAGCCAACAAAAATGAATAAAATGGCCCAAGATGGATGAAACAAAGAAATGGCAACAACTGGACCACGATCTCGACATGTTATTGGGGTACACTCTGGCAGGAAGAGCAGAACAGAAAGTGAATGCTTTTGTGACTATCGCATTCAATTTGGCAAAAGATCGATTTGCAGCAGCGGATAGACAGGTCACCATAACCATTGAAAGGAAATTTAGCAGAAGAGAAAGAGAGATGCACCGTCTGAGGGGAGAGACCAAGAACCACAATAAGCATCATAAAAGGGTCTCTACCGATGAAAGAAAAGGCATCAGGGACTTGACAAGTCAGCTTCGTGATCGTCTGAGAAGGCTTAAAAAGGCAGAAAGCACCCAGAAGCGGAGAAAAGAGAAAGAAACGAAATGAGTGCAATTTGTCAGGAACCTGTTTAGGTTCAGCCAAATGCTGCTGGGGGAAACCAAATCAGGGAAATTAACCAGTTCCAAAGAAGAGGTAGAAGCATTTCTGAGGGAGACTCACAATGATGTCCTCAGAAAGGAAGTTCTTGATGTTAATCCAAATGCCAGTAGAGCTGAAATACCAGTATACAAATTCAACCTCAGGTGTCCATCCTGGAAAAAAGTGGAACAAGTGGTGAAAAAGGCCCGATCAGCATCAGTTCGTGGCCCAAATGGTGAACCTTTTATAGTATACAAGAAATGCCTGCGGCTACTTCGGGGGCTGTGGACACTGTTTCGAATGATCTGGACAAAGGGTATCATTCCACCATATTGTAAGAGGGCGGAAGGATGTTTTGTGCCAAAAGAAGAAAACTCCACAGCTGTTAATCAGTTCAGGACCATCTCCCAACTGAGTGTTGAGGGGGAAGATCTTCTTTTTCGTAATGGCCAAAAGGTTGACATCATACACGACTGAGAAGGAGTATATAAACGCCTCTATCCAGAAAGGTGGGGTTCCGGGTTTCTCGGGATGTCTGGAACTAAAATTCTCAGTCAGTTGATTCAAGAGTAAAGGTGACCTGACAGTGGTTGGGCTGGATCTAGAAAATGCATAAAGATCTATTCTTCCTGCCCTCATCTGTGCAGCCCTTGACAACTGTCATGTTCCCCTGCGTATCAGAGGAATAATCAGCAGTTATTTTGGAGGCATCCAATTACGTATCAGAACAAACCATTTCCCAACTCTTTTGCAAGACCTTGAGGAAGGAATCATAACTGGTTGCATGATTTCTCCCATTCTCTTCATGATGGGTATGAATCTACTCATATCAACTGCTGATAGAGAAGCCCAGGGACCAACAATGGAATTAGGCAGCTGTCAGCACCCAAGTGGCCTCATGGATGATATTACAGTAACAGCAACAACCCATGTAGATGCAGAAAGAGTGCTGCCTTCACTAGAACACATGGGTGACATGGGAAAGAATGAGGTTTAAGCCCAAAGCATCGAGGAGCATGGTAAACAGGGATGGGGTCAGGTAACCAACAAAATCAGGCTGCAACTGCAAGGAGAGCCCTTGGAAAGATGGTTGATGAGTTGCTGTCAGACAGAAGCAACGTCACCAACATTGTGAGGCATGCAGAGGAGTGGCTGAGGAGGATTGATAGATCAGGGCTTCCAGGAATGTTTAGGGCGTCGCTCTTCCAACACGGACTGCTTCCAAGACTCATATGGTTGCTGATGCTGTATGGTGTTCCAATGACAATTGTGGAAAGGGTGGAGAGAAAGATACATAAATACCTCCGAAGATTGCTAGGAGTTCTCCAAGCTTCAGTAGGCCTGTAGATAAGATCTGGAAGGCTCCAACTTCTCCTGTCATATGTAGTAGAGGAAATTAAAGTAGCAAAATGTAATGTAATGATGTACAGAGACTCTAAGGATGAGCTTGTCCGAGATTCAGGTATTACCAAAAGGTAAGGGTGAAAGTGGGTAGCTAGCACCACTGTCGCTCAGGTTGAAACCATGCTGGAACTATGCGACATCATTGGAGCTACATGTCGGGGTCGCCAGGGATTTGAGTCTTCCAATTTCCAATAATAGAAGAAAGTAGACACCAGTGAGTGGTGGGCTATGACTCAGAAAGTGGTGCGGTACCAGGAGGAAGATAAAAGGAAATCAAGAGCTGTGAAGTTGGTGTCTCAGGGTGCATGGACTAAATGGAATCTCCCTAAGAGGAAGTTCACATGGACTGACCTGTGGAGGCTGGAACCCTTGCGTATCTCCTTCCCACATTGGGTGGTGTATGACACACTCCCGACGACAACAAACCTGCATAGATAGGGTTTGGGGGAAGACCAGATGTGTAGACTTTGCGGAGAAAGGGGCACTCTGGCACACATCTTGGCAGGGTGCAGAATAACACTTTCTCAAGGCAGATACAAATACTTGCTCACATCCTGGAGCAGGAAAGGTGTAAGAAACATCATCACCAAAGGAAGGCAACAACTGCAATTAAGTTCGTGAAAGAGGGAGAGAAACCAGTAAAGTCAGCAAAAACAATATATAGCTTGCTGCAAGGATCTCAACCATGGGATATGAAAGTGGATGTAGGGGAGAGATTGCAGTTTTCCTGGGTTGTCCATACAACTGTGAGGCCAGATGTGGTTCCGTGGTCTGGAAAGGCCAAGAAAATTATCATAATGGAACAAAGAGTCCCGTGGGAAGCGGGGTGACGAGGCCCCTGAACGGAAGTGTGACAGATATGGGAGCCTTCTGTAGGATTGCAAGGAGAAAGGATGGCAGGTATGGATTTTCCCATTCGAGGTTGGCTGTAGGGGGTTCCCTGCTCAGTTGGCGTGGAGGATCCTTACAACAGCTGGAATGAGAGTTAAGGAGGGAAGGGTGGCTGTGCGCATGATGGGAGAGGCAGCTGAAAGAGCCTTTTGCTGGTTTTGGTGTAAGAGAGAAGAGTTACGTTGGAAGACATGAAGAGTTGAGCAGTGACTTGGTCACCGCTGTTGACTCAGCAACAGGAGGGTGTTACGGTTGAGGGTCGAAACATCTGATGAACAAGGGATGATGTCTGATTACATCAGGTCCTCCTGGACAAGGATCCACTCACTTTGGTGAAAAGATAAAACACATCCTTACAGGTGTTATGAACACTTATATATGTGTGTGTGTGTGTGTGTGTATGTATATACACAGACAGACATGTGTGTGTGTATTTTCGAGTGGGGTTGTGTGGGTGTATGCGTGTGTATCTATGTTATTGTGTGTCCCCAACGGTGTTGGTTTATTTGCATCCCTGTTACTCAGCACTTAAGCAAAAGAGAGCTATAGGTTGCTGCTCATCAGACAGAAAAGGTACCACACATAAAATACAAATTCAAGAGCTCCAGCATGGCCACAGTATTATAACTGAAACAAGTAGAAGAGAGAAAGAGAAAAATAGAAAGAAAGAAAGGAAAAAGTGAGAGAGAACTATAGAGAAAACGAGAGAAATAGAGAAGAAAAAAGAGAAAGAGAGAAAAGAAAAGAGAAAACGAGAGAGAGAGAGAAGGACAGAAAAGAAAAAGAGAAAGAAAAGGAAAATGGATAGAAATAGAGAGAAACAGAGAAAAGAAAGAGATAAAGAGAGAAAACAAGGAGAGAGGGAGAGAGAAAGGAAGAGAAAGCGAGAGGGAGAAAGAAAGAAAGCGGCAAAAGAAAAGAGAACGGGAGAGATAGAGTGAGAATCATGAGAGAAGGAAAGAGAGAAAAGAGAAAGAAAGGAGAGTGAGAAAGAGAGAAAAGATAAAAACGATGAGATTGAAAGGAGAAAACGAGAGAGAGAGAACAAGGAAAACAAGCGAAGGAGAGAAAAAAAGATAGAGAAACAGAGAGAAAGAAAAGATAGAGAGAGATAGGGAGAACGAAAAACAAAATAGAGAAAGAGGGAGAATAGAAAAAGAGAAAGAAAGAGAGAAAATAGGGAGAGAGAGAAAGAGGAAAAACAAAGAGTGAAAGAGAGAGAAAGGAGAAAGAGAAGGAGAACGATACGAAAAAGGGATAAAGAGAATGAGAGAAAAGAAGAGAGGGAGAAAGAGAGAAGGCAAAAAGAGGGAAAAGAAAAGAGAAAGTGAGAGATTAGAAAAAGAGTGGGAAAGAAGGAGAAAAGAAATAAAGGGATGAGAATTTAGGAAAGAAAACGGGGGGAGAAGAAGAAAGATATAGAAGAAAGAAAGGAAGAGAAAGAAAAAAAGAGGGAGAGAAAGAAGAGAGAAAAAGAATGTGAAAAATAGACAGACAGAGAGAGAAAGATAGAAAAAAGAATGAGAGAGAGTGAGATAAAAAGAAAAGAAAAGGGAGAGAGAGAGAAAGAGAGAAAAGGAAGAGAATGAGAGAAAAGAAGGAGAAAGAAAGAAATGAAAGAGAGAAACAGAGGAAAGAAAAGGAGAATGAGAGAGAGAGAGAAAAGGAAGAGAATGAGAGAAAGAGAGAAAAGAAAAGGAGAATGAGAGAGAGAGAAAAAAGGAAGAGAATGAGAGAAAGAATGAAATGAAAGAGTGAAAAAAGAGGAAAGAAAAGGAGAATGAGAGAGAGAGAGAGAATGAGAGAAAAAAGGAGAAAGAAAGAAATGAAAGAGAGGAAAGAAAAGGAGAATGAGAGAGAAAGAGAGAAAAGGAGTGAAAAAGAGGAAAGAAAAGGAGAATGAGAGAGTGAGAGAGAAAAGGAAGAGAATGAGAGAAAAGGAGAATGAGAGAGAAAGAGAGAAAAGAAGGAGAAAGAAAGAAATGAAAGAGTGAAAAAGAAGAAAGAAAAGGAGAATGAGAGAAAAGGGTGAGAAAGAGAGAAAAGAAGGAGTAAAAAAGAGGAAAGAAAAGGAGAATAAGAGAGTGAGAGAGAAAAGGAAGAGAATGAGAGAAAAGAAGGAGGAAAGAAAAGGAGAATGAGAGAGAGAGAGAGAAAGAGAGAAAAGGAAGAGAATGAGAGAAAAGAAGGAGAAAGAAAGAAATGAAAGAGTGAAAAAGAGGAAAGAAAAGGAGAATGAGAGAGAGATAAAGAGAGATAAGGGAGAGAAAGAGAGAAAAGGAGAAAGAAAGAAATGAAAGAGTGAAAAAGAGGAAAGAAAAGGAGAATGAGAGAGAAAGAAAGAAATGAAAGAGAGAAAAGAAAAGGAGAATGAGAGAGAGAAAAAGAGAAAAGGGTGAGAAAGAGAGAAAAGAAGGAGAAAGAAAGAAATGAAAGAGAGAAAAGAAAAGGAGAATGAGAGAGAGAACGAGAAAGAGAGAAAAGGAGAAAGAAAGAAATGAAAGAGTGAAAAAGAGGAAAGAAAAGGAGAATGAGAGAGAGAAAGAGAGAAAAGGAAGAGAATGAGGAAAGAAGGAGAATGAAAGAGAGAAAGAGAGGAAAGAAAAGGAGAATGAAAGAGAGAAAAGGAAGAGAATGAGAGAAAAGAAGGAGAAAGAAAGAAATGAAAGAGAGGAAAGATAAGGAGAATGAGAGAGAGAGAGAGAAAAGAAGGAGAAAGAAAGAAATGAAAGAGTGAAAAAGAGGAAAGAAAAGGAGAATGAGAGAGAGAAAGAGAGAAAAGAAGGAGAAACAAATGAAAGAGAGAAAGAGAGGAAAGAAAAGGAGAATGAGAGAGAGAAAAGGGAGAAAAGAAGAAATGAAAGAGAGAGACAAAGAGAAAAGAAAAGGAGAATGAGAGTGAGAGAAAATCAGAGAAAAGGGAGAGAAAGAGAAAAGAAGGAGAAAGAAAGAAATGAAAGAGAGAGACAAAGAGAAAAGAAAAGGAGAATGAGAGTGAGAGTGAGAATCAGAGAAAGGGGAGAGAAAGAGAAAAGAAGGAGAAAGAAAGAAATGAATGAGAAAGAGAGGAAAGAAAAGGAGAATGAGAGAGAAAGAGAGAAAAAGAGGAAAGAAAAAGAGAGTGAGAGAGAAAAGGAAGAGAATGAGAGAAAGATAGAAAAGGAAGAGAATGAGAGAAAAGAAGGAGAAAGAAAGAATTGAAAGAGTGAAAAAGAGGAAAGAAAAGGAGAATGAGAGAGAGATAAAGAGAGAAAAGGGAGAGAAAGAGAGAAAAGGAGAATGAGAGAGAAAGAGAGAAAAGAAGGAGTGAAAAAGAGGAAAGAAAAGGAGAATGAGAGAGAGAGAGACAAAGAGAGAAAAGGAAGAGAATGATAGAAAAGAAGGAGAAAGAAAGAAATGAAAGAGTGAAAAAGAGGAAAGAAAAGGAGAATGAGAGAGAGATAAAGAGAGAAAAGGGAGAGAAAGAGAGAAAAGAAGGAGAAAGAAAGAAATGAAAGAGAGAAAGAGAGAAAAGGAAGAGAATGAGAGAAAAGAAGGAGAAAGAAAGAAATGAAAGAGTGAAAAAGAGGAAAGAAAAGGAGAATGAGAGAGAAAGGGAGAAAAGGAGAAAGAAAGAAATGAAAGAGTGAAAAAGAGGAAAGAAAAGGAGAATGAGAGAGAAAAGGAAGAAAAGGAGAAAGAAAGAAATGAAAGAGTGAAAAAGAGGAAAGAAAAGGAAGAAAATGAGAGAAAAGGAGAAAGAAAGAAATGAAAGAGTGAAAAAGAGGAAAGAAAAGGAGAATGAGAGAGAAAAGGAAGAGAATGAGAGAGAAGAAGGAGAAAGAAAGAAATGAAAGAGAGAAAGAAAGAAAAGAAAAGGAGAATGAGAGAGAGAGAGAGAAAAAGAGAAATGGGTGAGAAAGAGAGAAAAGAAGGAGAAAGAAAGAAATGAAAGAGAGAAAAGAAAAGGAGAATGAGAGAGAGAAAGAGAGAAAAGGAAGAGAATGAGAGAAAAGAAGGAGAAAGAAAGAAATGAAAGAGAGGAAAGATAAGGAGAATGAGCGAGAGAGAGAGAAAAGAAGGAGAAAGAAAGAAATGAAAGAGTGAAAAAGAGGAAAGAAAAGGAGAATGAGAGAGAGAGAGAGAAAGAGAGAAAAGAAGGAGAAAGAAAGAAATGAAAGAGAGAAAGAGAGGAAAAACAAGGAGAATGAGAGAGAAAAGGGAGAAAAGAAGAAGAAAGAAATGAAAGAGAGAGACAAAGAGAAAAGAAAAGGAGAATGAGAGAGAGAAAATCAGAGAAAAGGGAGAGAAAGAGAAAAGAAGGAGAAAGAAAGAAATGAAAGAGAGAGACAGAGAAAAGAAAAGGAGAATGAGAGCGAGAGAGAGAAAAGGGAGAGAAAGAGAGGAAAGAAGGAGAAAGAAAGAAATGAAAGAGGGAAAGAGAAGAAAGAAAATGAGAATGAGAGGGAGAAATGAAAGAGAGAGACAAAGAGAAAAGAAAAGGAGAATGAGAGTGAGAGTGACAATCAGAGAAAAGGGAGAGAAAGAGAAAAGAAGGAGAAAGAAAGAAATGAAAGAGAGAGACAGAGAGAAAAGAAAAGGAGAATGAGAGAGAGAGAGAATGAGAGAAAAGGGACAGAAAGAGAGAAAAGACGGAGAAAGAAAGAAATGAAAGATAGAGAGAAAGAGAAAAGAAAAGGAGAATGAGAGTGAGAGAGAGAATCAGAGAAAAGGGAGAGAAAGAGAAAAGAAGGAGAAAGAAAGAAATGAAAGAGAAAGAGAGGAAAGAAAAGCAGAATGAGAGAGAGAGAGAGAGAATGAGAGAAAAGAAGGAGAAAGAAAGAAATGAAAGAGAGAAAAAGAGGAAAGAAAAGCAGAATGAGAGAAAAGAAGGAGAAAGAAAGAAATGAAAGAGAGAAAGAGAGGAAAGAAAAGGAGAATGAGAGAGAAAGAGAGAAAAGAAGAAGAAAGAAAGAAATGAAAGATAGAGACAAAGAGAAAAGAAAAGGAGAATGAGAGAGAGAGAGAGAGAATCAGAGAAAAGGGAGAGAAAGAAAGAAATGAAAGAGAGAGACAGAGAGAAAAGAAAAGGAGAATGAGAGAAAAGAAGGAGAAAGAAAGAAATGAAAGAGAAAGAGAGAAAAGAAGGAGAAAGAAAGAAAAGAAAAGCAGAATGAGAGAATGAGAGAAAAGAAGGAGAAAGAAAGAAATGAAAGAGAGAAAGAGTGGAAAGAAAAGGAGAATGAGAGAGAGAAAAGGGAGAGAAAGAGAGAAAAGAAGGAGAGAAAGAGTGGAAAGAAAAGGAGAATGAGAGAAATGAAGGAGAAAGAAGGAAATGAAAGAGAGAAAGAGAGGAAAGAAAAGCAGAATGAGAGAGTGAGAGAGAATGAGAGAAAAGAAGGAGAAAGAAAGAAATGAAAGAGAGAAAGAGTGGAAAGAAAAGGAGAATGAGAGTGAGAGAGAGAAAAGGGAGAGAAAGAGAAAAGAAGGAGAAAGAAAGAAATGAAAGAGAGAAAAGCAGAATGAGAGAGAGAGAGAGAGAATGAGAGAAAAGAAGGAGAAAGAAAGAAATGAAAGAGAGAAAGAGTGGAAAGAAAAGGAGAATGAGAGAGAGAAAGAGAAAAGAAGGATAAAGAAAGAAATGAAAGAGAGAGACAGAGAGAAAAGAAAAGGAGAATGAGAGAGAGAGAGAATGAGAGAAAAGAAGGAGAAAGAAAGAAATGAAAGAGAGAAAGAGAGAAAAGCAGAATGAGAGAGAGAGAGAGAATGAGAGAAAAGAAGGAGAAAGAAAGAAATGAAAGAGAGAAAGAGTGGAAAGAAAAGGAGAATGAGAGAGAGAGAAATGAAGGAGAAAGAAGGAAATGAAAGAGAGAAAGAGAGGAAAGAAAAGCAGAATGAGAGAGTGAGAGAGAATGAGAGAAAAGAAGGAGAAAGAAAGAAATGAAAGAGGGAAAGAGAAGAAAGAAAATGAGAATGAGAGGGAGAAATGAAAGAGAGAGACAAAGAGAAAAGAAAAGGAGAATGAGAGTGAGAGTGAGAATCAGAGAAAAGGGAGAGAAAGAGAAAAGAAGGAGAAAGAAAGAAATGAAAGAGAGAGACAGAGAGAAAAGAAAAGGAGAATGAGAGAGAGAGAGAGAAATGAAGGAGAAAGAAGGAAATGAAAGAGAGAAAGAGAGGAAAGAAAAGCAGAATGAGAGAGTGAGAGAGAATGAGAGAAAAGAAGGAGAAAGAAAGAAATGAAAGAGAGGAAAGACAAGGAGAATGAGAGAGAGAAAGAGAGAAAAGGGAGAGAAAGAGAAAAGAAGGAGAAAGAAAGAGACAGAGAGAAAAGAAAAGGAGAATGAGAGAGAGAGAGAGAAATGAAGGAGAAAGAAGGAAATGAAAGAGAGAAAGAGAGGAAAGAAAAGCAGAATGAGAGAGTGAGAGAGAATGAGAGAAAAGAAGGAGAAAGAAAGAAATGAAAGAGAGAAAGAGTGGAAAGAAAAGGAGAATGAGAGAGAGAGAGAGAATGAGAGAAAAGAAGGAGAAAGAAAGAAATGAAAGAGAGAAAGAGTGGAAAGAAAAGGAGAATGAGAGAGAGAGAGAGAAAGAGAGAAAAGGAAGAGAAAGAGAGAAAAGAGGGAATTTCTATATTTCACATTTCCTTATTTTCTTCGTTACAGGTCAGCCAACCTGGTAATCTATGCGGACTCACTCCTTTAATGCAGGCAATTCTAAATAGGAAGACAAACATTGTGAAATTATTGTTAGATGGTGGGGCTGATGTGAATATAAGACACGAGTTGTTTGGTTCTACAGCTTTACATTGGTCTGTGTTTTGGTAAGTTGAGAATAAAGTAAAATCTCCAAATGTGGTTTTGTTTGTAAATTTCTTCCAATTGCAGACAGGTGATGATGATGATGATGATGACGATGATGATGATACTGATGATGGTGATGATGGTGATGTTGATGATGATGATGATTATGGTATATGATGATGATGATGATGATGTTGGAGATGACGGTGATGACGATGATGATGATAATGTTGTTGATGATGATGATGATGATGTTGATGATGGGGGTGGAAATGATGATGATGTTGATAATCATGTTGATGATGATGAAGAAGAGGGTGTTGATGATGATGATGATGATGATACTGATGATACTGATGATGGTGGTGGTGGAAATGATGGTGATGTTGATGATGATGATGTTGGAGATGACGGTGATGACGATGATGATGATAATGTTGTTGATGATGATGATGAGGAGGAGGATAATAGTGCAGGTGATAACGATGATGATCATGATGGTGGTGGTGGTGGTGGAAATGATGATGATGATGATAATGTTGATGATGAAGAAGAGGGTGTTGATGATGATGATGATGCTCACGATGATGGTGATAATGATGATGTTGGAGATGATGAAGATGACGGTGATGGCAATGATGATGATGATGATGATGATGGTGGACATGATGAAGATGACGGGGATGACGATGATGATGATGAGGAGGAGGAGGAAGGGGATAATCGTGCAGGTGATAACGATGAAGATGATGATGATGATGTTGGAGATGATGAAGATGACGGTGATGGCAATGATGATGATGATAATGAGGAGGAGGAAGAGGATAATTGTGCAGGTGATAAGATAACGATGGAGATGATGATGTTGATGATGATGAGGAGGAGGAGGAGGAGGATTATAGTGCAGGTGATAACGATGGAGATGATGATGATGATGATCATGTTTCGACTGAAAGACAAAATATGTAGAACGGGAAACTGCAACACCTCGTCATCAAACCCTGACCAAACCTTCAACTGCAGCCTCTGTGGCTCTGCCTGTTGGTCCCATGTTGACACTGTCAGCCATGAGTGTCCCTGCAGTCAACCTGGACCAGCCCCTTCTTAACCTTCATTCATGAAGCCAAGACAATATACATACATATTTACATTCATCCTGATTTTGTATCAACTCTTTACACAAATCCCTCAATAATATATTCTCCTTCACAACTTTTGGCTAACTTTCCACCATTTGGTAAATTCCTTGATGTTAGAAAGAACCTGGCCTCGTCTCACTTGGATTATCTTGTTGAGTTGGTGCATTTGCTGTGCGGATTAAGCTTTGCATTGTTCGTGTGAGTGTTTTCAAGCATTTTATAGGAGATTAGCCCTTCCAAATCCCATCAAACACAGAGCATTGTCTTGCATGGATGCAACTCTGGATTGTCACAACACAGTTTTTTCCTTCTATTTTATATTGATTTAAAACACCATTTTTAATCACCAGTAACAATGCAGCACCGAAATCTCTGCTTGTGTCTAGAAGTAACCTGGTGTCGTATAAGCAAATTAATGGTGAGAGAAGAGCATTGGTGTTTGTCTCTTTTGCTCAGAGTGTATGGCACCCATGTACCAAGTTTCTGAACTTTAACCATCAAGTGAAGGCGATTGGAGATGATATCATGACAGCAGCCCTTCTGCTCTGCTGGGTCAGTTCCCTAGTGGATTAACATGGAGCCCCATGGATGAGCTTATTTGATCGATTCTTACTGAACTGAACAATTCCGCATTGACTTGAAGAGAATGTGAGGTTGAATTTCCCTTCCATGAATCGTAAAAACCAGTTCTTTTTGCAATGGAGCCTTCTCTGTGCACAGAACAACGCAGTCTCTAGCAGCTTAGGAAGCTTTGGAACCTTGATTGAAAGCAAAGAAAAGTAAGGTTTCTGCTTGGCTCTCCAAGGAGTTATCTGACAACATAATTTATGTATGTGTGTGTATGTATGTACCTGTGTATGTGTATATATGTGTGTATGTATATATGGGGAGAATTCATAAAAAAAACCAAAAGTCGAAGACAGGTTGTATAGACAACAAACAGATCTATTAGTTATATATATATACATATATATATATATATATATATATATATATATATATATACATATACATATATATATATATATATATATATATATATATATATATACATATACATATATATATATGTAAATGTATGTACGAGAGAGAGAGAGATGCATACTCACATCGTATGTGTGTGTATATATATATATTTATATATATATATATATATATATATATATATAATATATATATATATATATATATAAGTATACGTATTTGTATGTATGTATGTATATATCTACGTACATGTGTGTACATGCGTGTATATATGTATGTAGAGTAGGAGTTGTATGCTCATACTGTACGTGTATATATATATATATATATATATATATGATGGTTTAATTTTTATGTGTTGGAAATAATTATATATTTAATGTAAATATAATAAATCATTGTCTCTGACATTTCTATCTTTTACTCTCAGGAATCCTGAAGCTGTGGCAATTTTATTGCAGCATCCGACCATTCAGGTTAGTGACTATATATATATATTTGGCTATGTGGCTGTATATACATAAATCGTGTGCATGTATATACAATGTAAATTCTGATGAGTGTATGTTTATTCCCTAATCAATTCTTTTCGTTTTTTTTTTTAATTCATATTAAATTACCAAATATTCCAAATTTACTCCTAAAATGTTTTCTAGAAATTTCCATAAAAATTTATTGTTTTTTCTGAAAATTATGAGGAAACAAAGTCGACTCAGACAAAGTATTACTAAACTTCTCTCCTGACCTTCGGGGCACACTTATATAGGTACGTATATATATATAATGTATGTATAATGTATGTATCTTGTATATGCGTGGCTGTGTGGTAAGTAGCTTGCTTCCCAACCACATGGTTCTTGTTTCGGTCCAACTGCATGTAAGGTGTCTTCAGCTATTGCTCCGAGTCAACCAAAGCCTTGTGAGGGGATTTGGTAGGAGGAAACTGTAAGAAGCCCGTCCTATATGTATGTATATGTAGTTTTTGTGTCTGTCCCTCCACCATCACTTTACAACCGAATTTGGTGTGTTTACGTCCCCGTAACTTAGTGGTTCAACAAAAGAGTCTGATTGTATAAGTACTTGGCTTACAAAGAATAAGTCCTGGGGTCGATATCTTCGACTAAAAGGCGCTGCTCCAGTATGGCTACAGTCCAACTGATTCCTAACTCTCTGATATTTCCTATATTTTGTGAAAGTTATTGATTTTATATGAGGTTATGTATATATGAAACACAAAGAATATGTACCTGAGTTTGGCTGAAGCCATGTATTAAAGGCTGGATCAATAACGAAAGCAAAGTGGTGATGCACCAAATATTCACTTATTAGGGATGGACTTTCATAAAACTTCATTTAAAAATGGTTAATTTAAAAAGATTCAGGAGGAACATATAACCAAATATATATATATATATATATATATTTGTGTGTGTGTGTGTGTGTGTGTAATCAAAATAAGCAAGAAGGATATCCAGAGGTAATGCAGTACAATCGTTTCATGCAATTCTGTTTAATTGAACAATGTAATCATTACATCAATTTAAGATGCAGGGCAATCCTCAGCTGCACAAAGACATAGAATCTAATTAAGTTAGAACAGATGGACTCATTAGTATAATTATACCTAACATCTACTACAAGTTAAGGAGATAGACAAAGAACAGACTGTCTCACTCTAGTTTAGAAGAAGATATACATTGTTACAGACTCTGCCTGTTACTGATTTTCTTTTGTTTTTTTGGGGTCAGTTTTAATTTATAGACTAGTTTATCAAAAACCTTATATATGTAAGGCTAAGAGAACAGAGGGCAGTATCTGTTAGGGGTAGAACTGAGGGAGTAGGCAGACATCATAGTTGGTATAGTCATAAAAATCGGGACTTATTAGAAGCAATATCATGAGGTTTGGTAAAGGAAGACTTAAAACAAGGTGTTAGCTGATAATTAAGGGGGTCACCCACTAGCAGACCATTGATAATGAAACAGCGAAAGTCTTATCAGGTAGTACTATAGTTAAATGTTTTAAACAACCATGCTTGCAGTTATATCTATATATATATATAGAGAGAGGAGTTCAGCACTATTACTGGATAATTTCTGGATTATATATATATATATATATATACATATATATATATATATATATATATATATATATATATATATATACGTAGATTGTCAATCCAAACATGAACAAGCAAGTAAAACAACAACGCGAGGACGTGGAATAAGTACAGTGTTATTGGACGCTCAGAAAAGGAAAGAAAAGAAAGAGGATTTCACGTTTCGAGCGGAGCTCTTCATCAGAAATATAGAAAAAGTCCAAAGAAGGGAAGACAGAGAAAGAAAATCGCCAACGATAGACACGCGGTCACATATTGGAATGACCGGAAGGGAAAGGGTGACGAAAAAGTTCTTTTCAAAGACAGGAGAGTGCAAGAGAAGGAGGTATTTGTGTATATGTGTGGGTATATGCATGCACGCATGTCAGTGTGTGGTTGTGGCTGTTTATGTATGTGTGTGGTTGGACATAGTATCGTTTAAGGTCATAGGAAGAATTTTGGTAGGAGTGGCTGCCTGTTGTGTGTCTACCTACACAGGTGCATAGGAGATTGGTCAGTAGAAAGGTACTGGTAGTTTGAAGTATGTGTGTGTGCGTATATGTATATGTAGTGTGTGTGTGTGTTTTGTTTGCAGTGTGTGTGTATGTATGTTTGTGTGTGTATGTGTGTACGCGTGAGGTTGTGTCTGTGGAGTAATTTTACTTTACTCTGTGAGTGTGTGTGTATATGCTTGTATGTGCGTGTGTGTGTTCATGTGTGTATAATTGTGTGAATGTACGTATGAGTGTGTGCTGTGTGTGTATGGGAGGTATGTGTGTGTCTGTATATATGAGTGTGCATGTGTCCAAGTGTGTGTGCGTGTGTATTTTGTATGTGTGCATATGTATGCGTATGTTTATGTGTGTTTGTGCATGTGTGTGTGAACGAGGGGTTGTGTAGGGGGTATAGGTGCGTTTTTTTGCGTGTGTATGCATGTATGTATGTGTGTAGTTGTGTGGGCGTGTGTATGTGTGTGCGTATGCGGGTGTCTATACGTGTATGCTTGGGATTGTGAGTGTTAGGTATGTGTGCATGTGTGTGTGTGTGTGTGTGTGTGTGTGTGTCTGTGTGTAGGCGCAGGAGTGGCTGTGTGGTAAGTAGCTTGCCTACCAACCACATGATTCCAGGTTCAGTCTCACTGCATGGTGCCCTGTGCAAGTGTCTTCTACTATAGCCTCAGGCTGACCAAACCTTGTGAGTGGATATGGTAGACGGAAACTAAAAGAAGCCCGTCGTATATGTGTGTGTGTGTGTGTGTGTAAGTGCGTGTGTTTGTGGGGGTCTGTCTTTGTCCCCCCCACCCGACATCACTTGACAACTGATGCTGGTGTGTTTACGTCCCTTTAACTTAGCGGTTTGGCAAAAGAAACTGGTAAAATAAGTACTAGGCTTACTGGGGTCGATTTGCTCCAGCATGGCCACAGTGAAATGACTGAAACAAATGAAAGAATAAAAGAATAAATGTAAGTATGAACACACACACACGCGAACACACATGTATACACACACACACACACACATTTTGCTGCTCTGAGTTTATTTATTGAGTTATTCATCTTACATATATATATATATATATATATATATATATATATATATATATATGTGTGTGTGTGTGTGTGTGTGTGTATGCACATACACACACATATAAATATATATCTGTGACACACACACACACATATATATATGCGTGTGTGTGTATATATATAAATATATTTATATGTAAATATGTGTGTATACAAGTGTGTATAAATACATTAGAAATCACCCTTAATTACTCCCCACCCCAATCATTCCACCATTTTTAATTAATTCGATTCCTTCTCTTTTCTTTTTCTTTGAGTTTTTCTTTTAATCTTTCACCACCCCTCTCCCCCTTTCACACACCATTTTTAATGTTTTTATTCTTTTCTTTTTCAGGTGAATCCACAAAATAATGGGGGTCAGACACCTCTACACTGGGCCTGTTCCAAAGGATACAAAGACATAGTTGGCTCCTTGTTGAGCCACATTGGCATCAAACCCAATGTGGTAAACAAAGATGGAGACACACCTCTGCATTTTGCAGTTCAGAGGTAAGTCCCCATTGGATCTGGAATATCCAAATCTGTTTCTTTTATGTTTTCAATAATGTTTGTTTCTTTTTCATCGAGTCATTCATGTCATAATCCCACCATGGGGTCATTGTCTTTCTTCTCTTTTTCACACACAAATGACACTGTAATCTGCTTCATTAATTAATCATCACCATAATTGTTATTGTTGTTGCCTAACTGGACTCTTTACTTCCTTTCATCTTCCATTACCTCAACGTTTCAGGTTCAAATCCTCTCCCTTCTTCTTTTCGTCCCATCTAGAACTACTTTCTCTCTCTCTCTCTCTCTCTCTCTCCCTCTCTCTTTCTCTCTCTCTCTATCACTCTTTCTCCTTTCTGGTTTCCCTATTTCCTCCGACCCTGGGCTAAATTCAGAATCATCTTCCAGTATTGAAATTTGTCTCTTTTATGTTCCATGTTCAAATCCTGCCAGAGTATTTATTTTCCCCCTGGGGTCAATATAATCTGTACCAGTAATATCCAGGGGTTCCTTTACTAAACTGCCCTCCCTCTTTCCTCTTGTTCTTGTTTCTTATTACTGTTGGAAAAACTACCTTGTGGTATTTATATACAACTCTCTAAGTTCAGAGTTCAAATCCTGCCATGGTCAACTTCTCCTTCCATCTTTGCAAGGTTGAGAAACTACAATACCAGTCATTTACTGGGGTCCATATAATTAAAGGTATCCCTACTTTCCCTCCTAAATTTCATGTTTATATAACAGTTGTTCATTGTACCATATATACATTTCTGTGTTTACTCAGGTGTGT
>NW_028315374.1:85000-100000 GCF_046866305.1 Octopus bimaculoides
TGAATGTTTTTCTAATATGCCACCGGCACAAGTGCCAGTAAGGTGACGCTGGTAACGATCACGCTCAAATGGTGCAATTTACATGCCACTGGCACGGAAGCCAGACATCTGCTCTGGCAATAATCACGCTCGGGCAGTGTTGTTAGTGCTCCCCTGGCACAGGTGCCAGTCATCGAATATGGTTCAATTACGATTTCACTTGCCCTCAACAGGTCTTCTCAAGCAGAGTTTACTGTCCAATGAAGGAGAGATTGGCATGGGTGCCAGTCATCGAATTTGGTTCGATTTCGGTTTCAATTCACTTTCCTCAACAGGTCTTCGCAAGCAGATTTTAGTGTCCAATGAAGTAAAGATACGAATAAGTGAGCTGGCTACACTTCTGGCAGAGGCCACAGATTATGCTCTCACTTGGCTTGCCGGGTCTTCTCACGTACTGCATATTTCCAAAGGTCCCGGTCACTAGTCATTGCCTCGGTGAGGCCTAAAGTTCGAAGGTCGTGCTTCACTACCTCATCCCAGGTCTTCCTGGGTCTACCTCTTCCACAGGTTCCCTCAACTTCTAGGATGTGACACTTTTTCACACAGCTATCCTCATCCATTCTTGCCACATGTCCATACCAGCGCAATCGTCTCTCTTGCACACTACAACTGATGCTTCTTAGGTCTAACTTTTCTCTCAATGTGCTTACACTCTGTCGAGTTTGCACACTGACATTACATATATATATATATATATATATATATATATATACATATAAAGTAAAAAGTTATAAGATGCATATATTTCTTTCACCAGTTGATATCTTTGAGATTACAACGTTTCACTGAAGTTTTCGTGTAAGATAAATCATTTTAAATGTGTGCATCTGTGTATAGGTTATAAATAACACAGTGTAATCGTACAATTTACAAAGTAAAACAAGTATAAATGACAAGCATATCAGTTCATACGATATCATGTTTACATCCATTCTTCAATGCAATATACACATACAACGACAAAACTTTATTTCCATAAATTAATATATGGAAGACAATCATTCAGAAAAGAGTTTTTTTATAGAAGAGAGAAGGCTATTTAGTAAGATAGGAGAGGTGTCTGAAAAGTCTTGAGCCTCAAAGAAACAAAACATGGAACAAAGCTTCTGATGATTTATTTTTCAACATAGTCCCCCCCCCCCATCCTCGATGGCTGAATACTTTCTCCAGCGGTGCTGAAGCGCTGTTATCCCGTTGCAGAAACTTCCTACAGCGTCTATGAGGTCATTGTCACTGGCAAAATGGCGACCAGCCAGGGCTTTTTTCATTTTTGGAAATAGATGAAAGTCAGAGGGGGCTAAGTCTGGCAAATAAGGCGGATGGGGAACAAGTTCGTATCCACAATCATGAATTGTTGCCGTGGCAACCACTGAGGTGTGGGCTGGAGCATTGTCGTGGTGAAAAAGGAGTCTTCTAGTGAGCATTCCCGGCCTTTTTTCTTTGATTGCTTCTCGGAGGCGTTTCAGGTGCTGAGAATAATACAGCCCTGTCACGGTGTGACCCTTTTCAAGGCAATAGATCAGCAAGACACCTTGAGAATCCAAAAAACTGACGCCATGACCTTTCCAGCTGAAGGAATAACCCTGGCCATCTTTGGGGTAGGAGAAGATGTGTGCTTCCACTGCTTTGATTGTTCTTTGGTTTCAGGCTGGTAGTGATGGACCCAACTTTCGTCCATAATAATAAAACGAGCAAGAAAATTCTCTTCATCAGCGTCAAACAGTTCCGCATTGCTCGTGTACAAAGTGCACCTGGTGCGTTTCTGTTCAGGAGTCAAAATGCGAGGGACCCACCTTGCAGAAACCTTTGAGAACCCAAGTTCTTTTGTCACAATATTGTCTGCTCTTTCAGTTGAGATGCCCAGTCTCTCGGCAATCTGACGACATGATATTGGGCGCTCTTGCATTATCATACCAAGAACAAGATCAAAGGTTGTCCTTGGTGGTTGCAGTTGGAGGTCTCCCTGGTCTTGGATCATCTTCCACGCTTCCGTTCATTTACCCAGTGTTTGACTGTTCCATATGAAGGAGCATTGTCTGTTAAGGTTCTCACCGTATCTTCATGGATTTCTGATGGAGTCATGTCTTTCAAATGAAGGTACTTTATGACAGCACGATACTCAGTTTTCTCCATTTTCATTGTAAATTCGAAGCTTGTTTATTCAAAAATCTGCAGCAAATAAAATTAAAATATCAAAATCCTGAAAATGAGCAAGAATACTCCGAAAAGACTGTACTTACCAGAAAATATTGTTTCAACTATATAGCAGCCCTGATTCTAGGTTAGGCTCAAAACTTTCCAGACACCTCTCGTATCAAAAAGGAAGCAGTAAATATGCATACATACATGCATATATACATATATATATATATAAATAAATAAATATATATATATATTATACATAGAGAGAGAGAGAGACAACGAGAGAAAGAGAGAGATATGTATATTAAAAATGGGGTGGGGCGGTTTATGGAATTACCCTGGGTTTTCGGTTCATAAAGGTTTTTGCTTTATGGCGTATCGTCAGACCTCAAAACCTTTTGGCCTAAGACCGCTTCTAAATATGGAGCGGGGAAAAGATTGGGATTTATGTTTTCTGCAAACGATCCTTTTCCGTTCCCTGGCAAGAGGCTATCCTAGAGACCATGTGGTTTCTGTTAAATAGAACACAATTGCAGCGCTTCTACATATTTACTGAAACCACGGGTCTCTCATAAATATGAAAGGATTTGACCTCGGATACTCCAGGAATGAACTATACACCCCTATGCTGCTGGAAAAGATAATGGACGTGATTAGGGGTATGAGGTGAAGAGTTGAGGCTTTTCTACCCTCCATATTTAGAAGAGGTTTTAGGCCAACAAGTTTTGGGGTATCGTTACGCCATGAAGCTAAAACCTTTTGGGACCGGAAACCCAGGGCAATCCCAGAAACAGGCCTTCCCCAGTTTTAAAATCTACACTGCTCTACGTCTTAGAGAGTGCTTCTTCTCCGGATTTATATATATACGTATGGATGTCATTAATCAGTTTATTTCAAGATATTCTATTTTTCACTTTATGTTAACATCCGTTGGCCAGCTAATTTCCACAACTGTACACAGTTTCTCTATGTATGTATGTGTGTGTGTGTGTGTATGTATTATGTATGTATGTATGTATGTATGTATTTATGTATGCATATGCATGTATGTATGTATGTATGTATGTACGCATACACACACACGTTGTGATATAAATGTGACTGGTCCTATCCCAGGAATTCACAGTTTTTGAGTTTTATTACAAATGGAGGAATGGGAAATGGAGTATCGACCCATTTTGCATCGGACACTTGTGGGTTGGATAGTGCATAATTGCATGTGTTGCATCCTCCGGTGCAGATGCATCTCATCTGGTGTCTTGTTTTAAAGAAGATACCTCATTAAATATTCTTGGTTTCACTTGGCCTGTTGTTGCCAGGAGGTTGTTGGCTATAATGCTATAATCCAAGAACCTACTGACAACAACAACATGCCAAGTGACACCGAGCACTCTCCCACCCACAAGGAATCGATGCAAGATGGGTCAAAATGATCGTTGTGGTGAATAATGATTCTCATGAACTTCATTTTACATTTTCCTCATTCATCATATATATTTATATATCCAACAGTAATGTATATAAATCTCTCTGTATATATATTTGTGTGTGTGTCTCTGTCTATGTGTGCGTGTGCGTTCATTAATTTTATGGCGATGAACAGTTTTATGAACCCCTTATTAATATAGCAACATCAAAAGTATACTTTAGAAATTTTAATTCTTCTTTACTAGTCTTGATCTGTTAATCATGTGTTCACTCTTGTTCTACTCCCTTAAATCTTACTATAATCAGGAATAAAAGGTAGGTTAAATTGAAACAACCTATTTATGACATCTTTATCCTGTCTAAAACACATCCTCATAGCAACTTTTAAAGGATCTTACAAAAGGTTGATTTTACGGACAAACATTAAATGTACATGATTAGTTTGATCAAATATGCAGTAGAAGACAATAATGACACATTGATATCCATCCTGATTTTCATGTAAATTTCCATTTTCTATTTTTACCTCCACAAAGGATTCAGTGGAATTGGAAGTGAAGAACCATAAGACAAAGACACCATTGCTTGAAGCCATTTCCCGGGGTCACCTCGGAATAATAAACTGTTTAATAGCCCGAGGTGCAAACGTAAATGATGTTGATGGTGAAGGCAACAGTTGTTTGCACCTTGCTTTGAAAACAGAAGTGTTTGATTCCGAGGGGGCACCCATGGATATACTAAATGAAGTAAGTTTTAAATTTGTTTGTGTATATTTATTCATATATATATATGTGTTTGTGTGTATTTCTGTATATGTGATTCTGTATGTATGAGTTTGTGTATGTGTGAGTTTCTCTGAGTGTGAGGGAGAGAGAGAGAGAGACAAACAGACAGACAGACAAACTTTGCTTATCGCGTATCAATTCCCACCTCTCAACCTCCATCCTCCATTACCATTTCGTGATCCAGTCTCACCTTATGATCCGAATTATATTATGTAACAAACAATATTCCATCTCCTTTCACTCTCAAAGACGTGGGTCTCACCTCGGTCGAGAGGTGACCCATCTCGGATGTTCGCCATATAAACACAGCCATCACAATATGAGGGAGAAGTGACCTATTTAATAGAGGGGATATTATTCTCAATTAACAATGATGCAGGATAGAAGAGATGTCTGAGCTTTATAGTGCTGCTGCCATGGTAAATACATCCGGACCATTCTATGAAGAATTCTGACTGAAAACTGCTCTCTACCCCACTTCTTGTACACGAAATACGTCCACTGACTTCTTGTGGACATGTCATAACAATGTTCAATGTTAGGACACTAGAGAATGAATACAATGAAGCATGGTCCTTAGTGAGTTTTCTTGTATTTAAGTTCTGTATGTACACTCATGCACACACACACTCACACACACAAGTAAGGATTTTCAGTTTGAGTATACATCTTGTAAAATGCTGTTTAAAGCCCATTCACTGTATTCGGCTATCTCATGTCATCAACAGTATGGGCTTAAATACTACTGGACTTTTTGCTGTCATCTCATAAATAAAGCAGATTTTTATACTTATATTTTTCAAAATTAAGATAAACAAAGTACTTTCTTTTAATCTAAAACATATTCTCCTTCATTTTCTACAATGCTCTTCCATCTATCTGGTAGACTTGCAAGTCACCTCTTCCAAAATTTACTTGTCCAGGATTAAAAATGCTCCTCCATTACTGTTCTGACTTTGTCTAAATATTGATTTTGAAGATTGCGAAATAAATGATAATCCGATGAGGCAATGTCCGGCGAATATGATGGGTGGGGCATTGTTTCTCATTCAGACTGCTCCAGCCTTTGGAATGTCATGCTCGCTGTATGTGACCGAGTGTTATCCTGATGGAAGAATAACTTTCGTCTTGAAACAAAAGATGGTCGTTTTCCTCCTGTCGCTGACTTTAGCCGCTCACACTGCTCACAGTAGATCTCCTTTGTTATCGTTTGGTTTGGGTTCAAAAGTTCAAAATAGACTCAACTTTTCATATCTCACCAAACAGTTAACAACACCTTATGTGGTTGAAGATCTTCTTTACCCTGGGGCGCCGGTACTTCTCATTTTGCCACCCAATGTCTATGGCACTTGACATTTTTGTAGAGAACCCGTTTCTCATTACCAGTCACTATCCGATTAAGAAAATGTTCATTCATGAGATGTGGCAGCAAAGAAGAGTTCATTTTCGTATCCTGCATGTGATTAGACTCGGAAAGTTTGAGAAGAACCCATTGATTCAATTTGCTAATTTTTCCGATGGCACAAAGGTGTCAATGAATGGTTGAAGGACCAAATCCAAGCTTCTCTGGTGGTTCCTCAACAGTTACAATGGGAGTGTTTGCAGGACGAGGCTCGTCTTCTAGGCTGTAGATTCATACTCAGAATTTCTGGAATCACCATTGACACTGGTTCACGCTTATTGTCCAATCGCTATATACTGCATTAATATTCCTTGCACTATCCGTTGCGTTACCTTTATTGAACCCATAAAGCAAAATATGCCGAATATGCTCTTTTGTCACTTCTATTACAGCTTTGAAAAGTTAATTGTTAAAATCGAACTGCACTTTTCACAACTTGCACTATGAATAAGCACAATGTAAAATTACTACCTGTTTTTATAGCAAGTTGATGCAGGTAGTTTAACCCGTCCTCCTCCGACTATTAGTTCATGAAACTGAACTTAAAATTTGTTTCTGGGATGACCCAATACTTCAGTATTTTCTTCATGTCCGTAGATTTTATAAAATATGAAAGAAAGTGGAATTCACTCCACTCTTTATTCGACCCATCTTGTACTGTTGGGGCATGGGTGCATGTGTGCCTTTGTAGGCGAACATCTCCGCATGGTTGTGAGTGTGTGTGTTTATATGGATATCTTTAGTGTTGCAAAAACTGACCTCGTCTCTGCTTGTGCCACATAAAAATCACTAAGTCCACACTGTTGAATGGTTGGTGCTAGGAAGAGCATCCAGCTGTAAAAATCCTGCCAAAACAGTTACAGAACTTTGGTGCAGGCTTCTACCTGGCCGGTTCTTGTGAAACCATCCCACCCGTGCCAGCGTGGAATGCAGACTTTAAACGATGATGACGACGATGATGATGGTGATGATGATAGTATATATATATATATATATATATATATATATATATATATATATATATATATATATATATATATATAATATATACAGATATAGGGCAGGGAATCGTCAATTAGTAATAAAATTAATAATTAACAATTTTGCCAAGTAGTTCAGTATGAAAAAACCTTTATCGGTAAAACCATTTATAATCAAAAATATACAGGGATTAGCATGAGTTGCTTCTCCAACATACTGAGAATTTAGAAATAGCAGTCAAAGAACTACTGATTCCAAACTACAAATTTTTTCTCTAGCGGATGGCGATATTTATGGCACACACAGAACAAAAAACAGAAGAGAAAAGCAAAAACAAACCTGCCTTTAGTTAATCGGGTAAGACGTTTCACGGTTAAGGGTATGAAGTTACCCTATTCCGATCTTCAGCCACAATATTCGAATAAATTTGAAAGTGTCTAATAAAAACTCATGTGAATTTTGACCATGCGACATCAAAACCACGTGAGGAAGGCACTTACGAAATTTATCGGCTAGTGAGTTCAAACACTTCACTCCAAAGAATCTATTCTATGTGCGTCACAAATAGTCCCGTATAAAAAATTTGTAGTTTGGAATCAGTAGTTCTTTGACTGCTATTTCTAAATTCTCAGTATGTTGGAGAAGCAACTCATATATAATATATATATATATATGATTTATATATATATATATATATATATATGTTTACTACCACACATATATATATACGCATGTCTACACATACATGAAAGTCATAAATATAATATAATAAGAAAAGGGAGTCAGGTGCAAAGTGGGGTCATACATAATCTCTATCATTGTTTAACGTCCGTTTTCCAAGATGACATGCGTTGGGCAGTTTGAGTGGAAGCTTCCTACGTGCCACATGAGCAGAATCCTAAATATTGTATTCAAATTTTAATTTCAATTCAAATGAGGAAAATGCTTTTTTTTATTCATTATATAATTGATTTCTTCATAAATATAAAATGTGTCTGAAACCCATTTGTGCTCTGATTTATACTACACCACTTTGGGGGCCTTCCCTACGTTGGATCTGGAACTTAAAGTGGAATGTTCACTGCATGCCTGAGTATACCTTTGTGTTTGTTAACATATACATGGGAACTTATATCGATTGGTCTGTCCATGTGAATGTAGATATAAGTGAAAGAACAAGTCTGTCTATACATTAGTATTTACATCAATGTCCACATATACCGTTGATACGCGGATATGCTGTACTGAACCCTATCTTGGTATCCTTATTATTAGAATACCTTTAAGGCGGTGACATGGCTGAATGGTTAGCACGCCGGGCAAAATACTTACTGGTATATCGCCCATCTTTACATTCTGAGTTCAAATTCCACCAAGCTCGACTTTGAGTTTCGTCCTTTCGTAATCGATAAATTAAGAACCAGTTAAGTGATGGGGGGCTATGGGATAGACTTACTCCCACCCCACAAATTTCAGGCCTTGTGCTTATAACAGAAAGTATTATTAAAATACCTAGATTCTGTTAGATTCTGAAAATAATTTATAATGTCTCGACTAACGACCCTCCTTGTTTCGTTCGGTTTCCTTGTATGACTCCACTGTCTTGTTTTTGTTACCAACTTTGACCCTCTGCAAATCCCAAATTGTGATTTGGTTGGGGGCCAACTGCCCTTCGAAGCCACCTATTGTCATTCAGTGCTTGAAATGAGGAGTAGAAGTACAGCTGACAAATGATGAAGGGTCGTTCTTTATGTTACTTGTCCTGTTTTCCATTTGTTTCTCTCGTTGTTTATGTATTCGACTCTTTTCTATTCGTATTTCATGTTGTTTACTGTTTGTGACTTCCTGTACCCACATATGCGTGTATATGTATGTGTGTGTGTGTGTGTGTGTGTGTGCACGCGTGTATGAATATATATGTATGTGTGTACATATCTATATATATATATATATATATATATATATACATGTATATATGCATCATCTAAATATTGGTAGATCTTTTGGCATTTATTGTCAACTGTTGCAACTCTCTGTTTCCTTTATGAATAAAGGTCACTATACTAACAGACTTCTGTTGTATTGTTGTAATGTCTTCTTTGGTGAGAAGAACAGACATTGACACCCAACTACCACCCCACCTACTGGAATTGTCTCTCAGACTATTAGTGTGAATAATTTGTTAATAACTACAATGTGTTGGTGTGCTGCCTCAGCTCTGACATTAATTCCTACTTCCTTTACTTTACTTTCATCATTCAAAGATGCTTCTTGCTTAATTAAGGAAACATTAATGATATGTTTGGTTATGTCTGTGTGATATTGATTTTGTTATGTTATGTTGTTGGTGTTTCTGTTTCTGATATAGCTTATTTTATTTGTTCTCATGTTGTGTTATATTCATATATACAATACTCTTTCTTATGATATGGCCACTTGTCCGCCTTTATCAAGCCAATTGTGTAGATAGGTTCTTGTTGGTTTGTTGTTCCTATATTTGACTTTTTTTTATTGAATATGTTGATATATGTCTGGTTTACAAGTAAATATTTACTCACTAAATATCAATAAGCTTGATGTTAATCAATAAGGTTTGTCCTACTCAATACAATGACAAAATATTTAAAAGATGTCTCAGTGTTGAAAATCAAGTAAAACCATGAAAATGGGAAATGGACGCAATTAAAGATGATGTAGGAGGAACTCAATATTTTGTAATTGTTTTAATTACTGGATAAACAACCTATGAGTAAATTTAGATGTAATTAGGGGCATTTGTTATGAATATTTGTGTAATATTGTTATCATTTTATATTTCATCATTTGTAGTGCTGCACCGACCTCAGCCTGAAAATGGAGGAACGGCTCTCTGGTGTGGTTGTTGCTAGATATCTGGCCAGCCAGGGAGCCGACTTGCACCATAAAAATAATAACAATAACACACCATTGGACCTTATTAAGGACCCAAATTTGAGAAAAAAATTTGAAACATTTTTACCACCAAAGTAAGTATTTCCTGGCAATGAAAAGATAAACCATTACATTTTCTATTTTGTATATAATCATGTTTATATGTTTGTTTAGTTTTAATTCTACCAATACATTATACTGTCGCTAGTGTTTTCGTCAAAGGCCACACAATAAAACAATATACAGTTGTCAGGAGATCAAAGAAAGAACACTATTTTGATTACATTCACATGATTCGTAGTGTTGACAGTTATACTTCACTGTCCATCCCCACCTACTTCTCTTAGTTCCCTATTTTAAAGATTTCTGATCAATAGGAAAATATAGATCTAAATAATGAAGTGAATGAATTCCAATTTGAAATTGTTATTTAGAAGTAAGTGGAATTTATCTGTCTACCAACATATTTATCTTGCTTTTCTATGTCTGAATCAGTCAATATTAAGAATGGTTTCATAGAAAAATAACCTACAAACACACACCAACAGTGTATATGTATATTTCTGCAAATACTGATGGAACATTGCCACATATCTTCACAGCAAAAAATAAGCTGCCAGGAAACGTAAATAATTCAAGTAACACATATACCATTACTAGGTGTTTTAGTCGCCTTAGACTCCCGTATTTTATAAGATTTGGCAATTTCTTTGCCATGCATCTCTCTGTATTAACTACTTAAGAAGCTGACACATTTCGCTCTTAGTGAATATACAAACCTTTCTTTGACTGATGAAATTTTGATATTACTCTTTTACTTGTTTCTTTTTGATTGCGGCCATGCTGGAGTACTGCCTTTAGTCGAAAGAATCAACCACAGGACTTACTGTTTGTAGGCCTTGTACTTATGTGCCGGACCGCTAAGTTACGGGAACGTAAACACACCAGCATCGGTTGTGAAGCGATGGTGGAGGAACGAACACAGACAAAAAAAATTAACACAAGCACGCACACACACACACACGCACATATATATGCGACGGGTTTCGTTCAGTTTCCCCCTACAATATCCACTCACAAGGTTTTGGTCAGCCCGAGGCTATAGTAGAAGACACCTGCCCAAAGTGCCACGCATTGGGACTGAACCCAGAACCATGTGATTGTTAAGCAAGCTACTTACCACACATCCACCCCTCTGCCTATTGTTTATAGATCTTGATTTTGAAACTTTATAGTTCTGTTTTATTCAAATGACAAGCATCAGAAGATCTTCTTTGCTTTTACAAATGATCGTTTATGGGATTGTTCTAATTATAATAAGAATATAATGTCTACAGAGCGCAGCTGAATGTACTGGAAAGGGGGCAAAATAGGGGGCAGAAAAAGCAGCAATTAATCAAATAAAGGCAGCAATAGAAGCTTGAAGTACACGTACGATACATGTAATAAAACACCCCCAAAATGAGGGAAACAGTAAAAGAGTTATATAAAAGAAAGAATACATAGGTACACGAGGAAGAGTGTTAGGGAATTTCAAGAAATATGGAAGTTTTGAAGAATGCAGTGTCCTGATAGCTAACAAATGATATCAGTTTATTTCATGCATCAACAATTGTGAGCAGCCAAAAATATTTCTGAAAGTCATGGGTGTTGCACTGCTTTTTTCTTTGTTATAAGCATGTCTGCTGGTGTTAGGTAAATTGCATTCAAAAAGATTGTTGTTGGGAAGATGGTGGATATTCTTGTGGGATTCCACCGAGTCAGCTGTTAGACATCGAAATGTTGTTGTGCAGATACCAAGAGAAAGAATACATTTAAGATATGGTGACTGACAGAGTGTATTTGCCTAGTTGTACGTAATATTCTAGACTGGATGGGGTTCCAGATTGGAGATGCAAACCGTTTGGACGTACCATATCCATACAGATAACTCGACAAAGTGCCAGACAAAGCATTTTCAGAGAGATGCTAAGATACTTTCGATCTTTTTGATAATTTTAGGAATGTGAATCTTCCTTCAAAGGTCATTCTTGACGTTAATCCCGAGATCCAATTCATCAGTAGACTTCTTCAGTTGGGTGTTATGGAGGAAAGAGGTAAATTCTGGGTTTACCTTCCATAACTTATAGTGGTGCACCTATCTACAACCAGCTCGGTTTAGAAATCCATTGCTGCAATATGTCCAGGTGAGGTTGAAGGAATGATTTGTAGTGTAGAGTAACATGCTTCAGTTTGGCATCTATTCAATTAGTACATACCAGAAACAACAGTGGGCCAAAAGCAGATCCCTACCAATCTTTAGATGTGATTCTATAGGGTGTAGAATGGTATCTTTACACTGTGGCTACTTCTTGTTAACCAAGAATGAACGACATCAGACATTTATGTAAATTAAACCTCACACAAGAATCAGGCAGCTTCACCATAATTCGTTTGTGTGGCAGAGAATTAAAGGCTTTGGTGAAGTCAAGATAAATAACATCTACCCAAGAGCCAGCATATGTTATTTAGGCAATTGCTTTCAGAGAAATCTTATTTGATGGAATTAGGGATAAATCCAATCTGTGAGGGTTAGGGTTAGGTTATGCAAATTCCAGATTCTTCAAAGTATCTATCTCTTACACAGAACACCATTAATTTGATGAGGTGGTGAGTGAAACCGGCTGGGCACTAATTGTTAGTTGTTGTGTGATCATCCTTTTTGATGCCCTTGTTGGACAAGATAGGGAGAGGGTTAGGGTTTTGTTTGGTCTGCATGCAAAGACCTCGAAATTACACCCCTGCACGGGAAAAATGATAATTTACGTGAGGATTATGAAGAGGTGTGATCGAAGTGTGAGGGCTCTGTTTCCGAATGTACATTCTTCCAGAACTATTTTCTATCCAGGTTTGATACAATGAGTTTTTCTCATTTAAGTTCTGCCTGTTTTACTCACTTACTTGATATGGTTGGATGCTCTGTTGCATCATTTTTCTTTTATCCTATGTTCCATGTAATCTGTTCACGTTCAGCGTTTCATTGATATTATACGGCAATCTCCCATTTTACACTGTTAAGGCTTCTAGAACATTTATATGGTATTGAAAATTTACACATGGCCCACATTGAATTAAGGATGTGCTAAAGTTTAGCCTTGACATCTGTGGAATTGTAAACTCGAAGCCAATCAGTCCAACAGGAGTTCTAGTCAGCATTGTTCCCGTAAAACAAGGAATTTAGAGGTAATGGTGGCTTATCCATTATCTGGTGGATTATCCATTATTTGGTGGATTATTCATTATTTGGTGGATTATTCATTATCTGGTGGCTTATCCATTATAATGGTGGTTTATCCATTAGAGATATATTGGCAAGATTAGAGCATGATTAGAATCACCAAAATGTACCTTGGTCGTGAGGCTGATAACAATTTCACGAATAGTGGTAAATAGCAGGCCCAAAGGGCTGTTACCTGTTGTAGAAGAAGTGACTAACTGGGACCAATTTGAATTCAACACAAAATTATATCAAAGAATTAATTTGTTTTTTGTGGACAATGAAAGCTTTTCCCAATCAATATTTGAATAATTGAAATCACGAGTATGAGAACATGGGTGACTGTTTACAGATGCCAAAAGACTGTGTCTTGATTGTAGCTTGGAGGATGGTTAATGTTGTTGTGCTTGTATGTTGCAGAAAAATACCTTTTGCGATCACTGCTTCAAAGTTTCACAAGGAATTGCAGAAAGGTCTGAGTGAAAGTGGACCCTCACACCACTCCATGGTAATTAGAGTGGTCTTAGAGAAGCAAACTGTAGCCAGCCTTGCTGAAAACCCCATTACAGAGTGTAGATTCTACCCAGATGTAACTGTAACAGCATTGGCCACCTTTTAGAATTTAAAATCTTTTAAACTGGCAGACATCATCATCATCATCGTTATCCTCTTCATCATTTTGCGCCCATTGTCCATGCTGGCAGGGGTTGGAAGGTGATAAGCTCAGGGGCTGCACCAGACTTGGCATGGTTTTTACGGCTGGATGCCCTTCCTACCACCAATCACTCCGAGAGTGCAATGGGTGGTTTTACGTGCCACCTGCACGGGTGCCAGTTGCATGACATCACTTTCAGCCATGAATACGATTTCACTTGTATTGATAGGTTTTCTTCTCAACCAGATCATTGTGTCAAAGGTCTCCGTCATACGCCATTATCCCCATGAGGCCCAACCCGTGAAAAGTGCTTTTTACGTTCTACTGGCACAGGTGCCAGTTACGCGAAACTGGCATCAGACACATTGCCTCCGTGAGACCCAAAGCTTGACAGGTGCATTTTATGTGCCACTAGCATGGGTGCCAGATTGCTCTATGAAGCCCAATGCTCGAAAGATGTTTTTTAGGTTCCAGTTATGCCACACCAGCATCGGACACAGTGCCTACGTGAGGCTTAGCGCTCGCTCGACAAGTGTTTTTTTTTTATGTGGGACCAGTACGGGTTCCAGGTACGCTACACTAGCAGCGGCCACATTGCTTTCGTGAGTTGCTTTTTACGTGCTACCAGCACGTGTGCTAATTACGTGACACTAGCATCGGTCAAAACTACGATATCACTTAGCTTGATGGGTCTTCACAAGCACAGTATATTGCCAATGGTCTCAGTCAGTAGTCATTGCCTACGTGAACCCCAACGTTTGAAAATTACGCTTCACTGCGACACGTCCCATGTCTTCCTTGGTCTACCTTTTCCACAGGTTCCCCCCATAGTTAGAGATCAGAACTTCTTTACATAGCTTCCTCGACCATAGGGTTCTTACCAGCACAATCATCTCTCCTGCACACCATATCTAATGCCTCTTGTGCCCAACTTTTCTCTCACGACGCTTATACTCCGTCGTACATGCACACTGACATTGCACCTTCGGTGAAGCATATTAGCTTCAATTCTTTCAAGTTCACGCATGCCAACGGCGTCACAGCCCATGTTTCACTACCATGTAGCACAGCTGCCCGCACACAGGAATCATATAGCGTCCCTTTCACTCTGAGAGAGAGGCCCTTTGTTGCCAACAGAGGTAAGGGCTCTCTGAGATTTGCCTATGCATTTATAAGCAAAAGTTTATATCTGGATTGAAACCTGTTATGATTAATAGAGGAGGGTGTACTGTTCTTGCTTAGTTTACTGTGGTTCTTCCATTGTTGCATATTGTTTATTGAATATCGTCAGACCAGATTGCATCCCTTTTCCATGTGGTGTTGAGTTATGATTTCAGGGAGCTGCAATGCATAACTTGAGGTATATATATCAGGTGGCAAACCAGGATGAATTAAAGAAGCA